>NC_069506.1:209290498-209590498 GCF_027579735.1 Bombina bombina
AACAAATTAATACAACACACAGAGAAAGTCCAGCACTCACAAGCTCTCAGCTAAGATTTAATGCAAAAATGGAAGGGTTAGTTATCGCATTTGGCCAAATGGGACAAGCCCAGGTACCTCGTCAAAGTTCCCAAACAAAAACCTGGGACCCTAAAACAGCCGCACAATGCAAGCTCTCAATCCAATAAACTGGGAACAAGTGAAGGGTGCACAGGCTTATGTAATCACCCCAGAAATATACAAAACACGGAAGGGGACTGCACTCTCAGACCGGACCGGGTACACATCCTATGACCCTGCAACATGCTCAGCCCTGGGTGCTTACTGGCACGCACAGGAAGCTGTGCTGTCCCCAGAGTCGCAGGCAGTTAACCCCAGACAGGTCTGGGTGCAAGAATCATAGGGAAAATTACAAAACAAATTAATACATATTTAAAATTAAAGATAAAATTTTCTTCCAAGTGAAGAACACAGGTATTTAAAGGGATATGAAACCCCCCAAAAAATATTTTGTGATTCAGACAATGCAGACCATTTTAAAAAAGTTTCCAGTTTGCTTCTTTTATCACATTTGCTTAGCTTTCCATGGTATTCTTTGTTGAAGAGATAGGTAGGTATCTGGATCAATACCTGGCAGGAAATAGTGCTACTAGTGATCTTGCATATGGATAACATAGAAGTCCAGATGTTAGCTTGCCTCTAGCTTTCACTTGCACGCTAGCATTTTACTTTCAACTAATATATGAGTGCAAGAATAGGAGTGCTTTTGGTTTAACTTAAGTGGAGCTAATATTTTTGGGCTCCACTTGTAATCTAGCCCTTTATGAGGGGATTATTTTCTAAAATGAATCTTAGGTAGATTTGCTCTCCATGACAGAAGTGGCACATTCATATATCAGTGATGTCGCTGACTTTTTGACAGCTAAATTATACACTTTGGATGAGCATGCACAATACAATGTAGGAGCTTTATATTTTACCAATGGCTAATTAGTTTTTTATTATTCATGTGACATGTTTTTTATACGTGCTTTGCAACTTTTAAATTGTGTATAAAAAGTAAATCATTCTAGCATAAATCGTTATTGCGCCCACGAGTTTGCATTTACTTTCAACTTGTAATACAAGCACAATTTAACTTGTTCTCAAATGAACGTGAAAACAGGATATCACTTGTGCACAAACGATAGTGCTCCACTTGTAATTTGGCCCTTAAAGGAACAGTATACAGCAATTTTCATTTAACTGCATGTAATAGACACTACTTTAAAGAATAATATGCACAGATATTGATCTAAAAATCCAGTATAAAAATGTTTAAAAACTTACTTAGAAGCTCCCAGTTTATCTCTGTTGAAAAGGTTACTGGAACACCCACTGCAAGTGGTTCTATATTAAAAAAGGCAGACACCCCCTTCCCCTTCCTCTACATATGAAAAGACTCTTTACACAAACAAGAGCTCAGGGCCGCCATCAGGGGTGACAGGGGTGACTCCTGTCAGGGGCCCAATGGGCTAGGGGGGCCCCATGAGGCAAGAACCAAAAAAAAAAAAAAAAAAAAAAAAAAAGTTTTTTTTTTTTTTTTTAATTTTGTCAGCCACCAGTGGGTACTACAGCAGAGTGCTAATTGAGCATGGGAAATGTTATTACAAGGAGTAAAGCATTAGCATTTGAGAGGATTTCTGAGTGTGCACTAAACCACTATGCACAGTGTGAGACAGACTTGGCACTTTGTTTGTACAGTGTGTGTCTGAGTCAGACGGCAGATCACTTTCATTTGCAGAGGAGGTAGGACTTACTTAGCAAATGTTTTTTATTTCATTGTGCAATTTAGGATTGTAACTTCAGTGTGGTAGTAGTTGTATGGTGGGGCCAGGGGTCCATAAAAGCACAATTTTTTTAGCAGCAGTGTATTTATGATTATTTGACAATGCTGTAGAAATTCTATATTTAAAACCATGCAGACATGTTTCCTCCTCAATAAACAAATGGTAGGTGCCCTTTTGGCAGATATTCATTTATATATATATATATATATATATATATATATTGCATTCCAGTTTACTGCCCCTTTATGCAAGGACTTTCCAGATGCATGGAGGCATTTTATCTACGTTTTTTTACATCTGCATACCATGTTATACTCTCAGACTAAGATTGCTCATTGTTTGAAATGAGACAGGTTAACTTAAAACTGTTCAGTTTACACTACAGCTGACTTAATTTACCAACAAGCACAAATCCTGCATTTAACCAGATTTAATGATATTAGTACCACAGCTTATGGTTCCACCAAGACCATATAGAGTACAGCATTTTCAAAATCCATAAGTACAGCTGACAGATGGGAACATTTGTACACTATATTTGAAGTGGTGCTCTTAGTTGGGGAAAATGGGGAAAAATCAAACAAACATATGTCAACCTTTTAAAAGTACTTTTCTTCATCTAGCCATCTACCCAGATCATTAATGTACAATTTTGAATTCACAGAATTATTTTTGTTTGCACATTTACAAATATGATTCTTTAAAAAGTGATCTCTTAATTTCTGCCATTTTTTTTATCATGCATGTCACACACTGTTAATTTAGGGGATGGAAGGTGCATAAATGTTTCCTCCTGTGATTGTTTCTGTGGGTGTCTGTGTTTATGTCTTTGTGCTTTGGTTTGTGTCTCTATGAGTGTGTATGTATTTTTTTTCTGTGGGTCTCTCTGTGAGGGTGGGTTTGTATGTCTTTTTGCATTTTCTGTGGATGTCTGTGAGGGTGTGTGCATATGTCTGAGCTTTTTCTATGGGTGTCTCTGTGAGGGTGTGTGTGTATGTCTGTGTTTTATGTGGATGTCTCTGTGAGGGGGGGTGTTTTCGGTGGGTGTCTCTGTGAGGGTGTGTTTATGTCTTTGTGTGTTTTCTGTGGATATCTCAGTGAGGGTGTGTGTATGTATGTCTGTGTTTTATGTGGTTGTCTCTCTGTGTGTGTATGTTTTTGTGTGTTTTCTGTGGATATCTCAGTGAGGGTTTGTGTATGTATGTCTGTGTTTTATGTGGTTATCTCTCTGTGTGTGAATGTCTTTGTGTGTTTTCTGAGGCTGTCTCTGTTTCCTTGGGTGTATGCGCAAGTTTGAGTTTGTGTGTGTGTGTGTCCATTGTCTATTCTTTTTTAGGACATTTTGACCTTACTACTGATTATTCACATCTTTTTACAGACTTTGAAACTAATGAGACCTTTCCGGAAGTCACCAATCTACCATTTAACCTTAAAATTATTGTTTTGGCAGTTCAGGGCCCTTCCTTTCAGCCACTGCATGATGTTGTCATCATTTAGTTGGCATCTTCTTTTACAAAAAGATAAATCAGAACTCCATATTTTGTTTTCTAAATCTCATTTTTTTACAAAAGTGTAGTTTACCTCATTACTTGTCAGGTCAATGTAAAGAAGTGCTGAGTGTCTGTTTGGGTGTCTGTGTCTGAGTGTGTTTCTTTACGTGTCTGCTAAAGTGTCTATATGTGAATCCTTATGTATGAGTGTGTCTGTGTATGTATGTTACTACCTTTACAACATTACATTTCCAAGTTTAAATAGACACTTAAGAATAAAGTGCATATACGTTTTAGTCACTTGGTCAAAAATTGCACATGTCAAAGGAGGGGGGGGGGGCCCTGATCAATGGTTAAGTCAGGGGCCCCAAAATTTCTAGTGGCGGCCCTGCAGGAGCTAGCTGGAGTAGGTATACATCAGTATTCCCCTAAAACTTTGGGGCTTGGTTATGAGTCTGAAGAGCAGCTCAATGTTATTTAAAAAAAAAAAAACAATGCAAAACTATATAAAAAATTAAAAAAAAAGCTGTATAGGCTATATAAATGTACAATGTCTCTGTAATGTGCAATTAACAGGAAGTGAATGGTTGTGTACAACTGAGTCTCTTTGGCTGATAAAGACAATTGACATAGCATAGGACCACCTATTTCTCAAATAAACAAAGCACTGTAATATAGTTGGAAACATTCTTTTTTAGAGGGTGCATCATGTCCCTTTGTTTCTAGATCAAGCTAGTAACATCAGGAATTTGTCAGGAGCTAGTGCTTGACCTGTGAGGAATATTCTACAGTTTGTGGGTATAGCAATTACATCACAGTTTGAAGAGCCTGTATGTTGATTAATCCCTTTTAATGGTGTGTAGTGCTGCTAATAGGTGACTATTTAATTATTAGACTGGAGAGAAGTTCTAAACTAGGATTGGACAGTGCTCAGTAGCCCACCTTATGGGATAGTACCCACCAAGGGTACAGCCTCTTTTTGCCTGTAATGTGCCTTTCATAAAAGAGAACTTTACTGCAGTCTGACCCCATCCATAAGGCCAGTCCAGCCACAAAATATTAAGCAATTCTCTTGTGAACAAACAATTTTTACAGCTGACCCTAGACATATGTTTGGGCTTATTTAGTTCTTATCAGTGGACGTGCAGTTATATCCCACTAGGTACTGCGGCAACAGGCCCACGTCTGGTTGCCCCCATCATCCTTAGGGGATCATTAACATGTGGTAGACTGGAAAAAGTTCTCCTCTGGGGATGGACAGTGTTCAGTAGCCTGACCTATGGGATTGCACCCACTCAGGGTTCAGCCTCTTTTTGCCAATAATGTGCCAATCACAGAAAAGTTTCCTGCTGTACATCAATCGGATCACATCTATAAGGCCAGTCCATGAGTCCAGCCCCTAAATACTCCTGCAGTAAATCAGTGTGACCCCATCCGTAAGGACAGTACAGCCTAGGTGGCATTATCACTATAGTGTGTTTGTTGGGTTACGGATTTGGCTATTTTTTATTAGTTTTAAAGTGTTTGTCATTGTTAATCGATTGAGCAGGTTTTGTTTGTGTTTGATATTGCTTTCCAGTGTCATCCAATATGGCAGCAGGTAATGTAAGTGTGTTACTTGATATTAAAGAAAAAGCAAAGTCAAAATTAAACTTGAATGGATTGAATAAAGAATGATATTTAAAAAAATCAACTTTTTTATCTTACTTCAATTATTAATTTTGCTTAGTTCTACTTGTATCCTTTGTTAAAGATTAATCCTAGGTGAGCTCAGGAGTGTTCAAGAGTTTTTAGCCATCTGGCAGCAGTGTTTAAAGCAATGTTATAGAAACACTGCTAAAGACAAATGCACAATCATAATCTCCTATCAGCCTACCAAGGTTTAGTCTTCAAACAAAGTATACCAAGAGAACAAACACATCTGATAACAGAAGTAATATGGAAAGTTGTTTAAAACTGCAAATTCTATCTGGATCATAAATATTTTTTTCATTTACCATCCCTTTAAGTCAAAGAGTATTTATTAATTCCTTTTAGTTGTGGAATTCAATAAGTGAATTTGAAAAATGACCCCATAACTGTTTTGTACATTATCTACAATTTGGACTGCTATCAGAAAGGCAGGACTGGTACGTTATGTATGGAAGAGTTAGTTGCAGCATTTGGCCAAATGGTGATAGGCTCGGAACCTTGTCATGGTCTCTTCTTCCCTGGGTCCCTAACCTACAGTCACACAATGTGGCCTTCAACCAAACACACTGAGATACAAACAACGGTAATTTCCTTAGACACATACAAAACATGGAAATGTGCTGCACTCTCAAACCCGACTGGGAACACATCCAAATGACCCTGCAAAACTCACAGCCCTGGTTGCTCACGAGCACTCACAGCCAGCTGCACAGCTTTCTGTGACTTGGGCAGCTAACTCTTCCATTTTGCTTTTAATCTAGCTGTGTGCTTGCAAGAACCTTCCAGACTTTCTTTGTGTTGTGTTAATAATTTTGTTTTTTAAATTTCCTATGGCCTTTGCACCAAGGCTTGCCTGGGGTTAACTACCTGAGTTACTGAAAGCAGCTGGCTGTGAGTGCTGGTGAGCTTCCAGGGCTGTGAGTTTTGCAGGGTCATGGGATGTGTACGCAGTCCTTTTTCATGTTTTGTATGTGTCTAGGGAAATTACAAAGGCCTGTGTCACCCTTGTTTGTATCTCAGGGTGTTTGGTTGAAGGCTGCATTGTGCGGCCTGTTTACAAGGACAGTAAGCACCTTGTAATTAAAGACATTTCTGTTTGCTGCTATAGAGTGACTTGTAGAAAATATCAAAATGTAGCTCCAGTCTCCTTTTTTAGTCATGACTAAGGGCTTATTGTAATTCTGAAATGTTGTTCACAAGCCTAGGACCCTGGTGTAACTAGCAAGGGTCTCTTTTTAGAGAAATGGAGACTGGAGCTACATTTTGGATGTGGCAGGTCCAAAGCTCTGTGTCCCATATGATATTTGTGTGCTGTTTTCCATTTGGGCTACAAAAATACATTTCAGTCAACCCTTAACACTTTTAAAACAAAATAAAAATTTTACTGCAATTATTTCTCTATAGAAAGACCACACCGACCATTTGCCTTATTCGGGGGAGCAAATCTGGGCTTTAATCCAGAGACAACAAAGCTAGCCATGGTCATAATATTCGTATAAAGAGCATTGTTTTGCAGTTCTTATCTGATAAAGCCAATTAGGGACATATATGTTGCAGGGGTAGCCTTCAGAAGTCAGAAATGTCCCTTTCAAATTCTGAGAATTCAAAATTGCTTAATTTTCAGAGATAAATTACATGAAAGGGGCAAAATAAATAATGAAACTATAATACAAAGTTGTTTCATTATGCATAACTAAACATGTTATATACAAATCTCAGTGTTTACTGTCCCGTTACTCAACTTTTATGCCAAGAAATGCTTAGCATTGCTTTTAATTAACAACATTTTAAATGTGATTGATTTAACTTCTCACTTTTGTAGTTTACTTGTGCGTCAAATTGTTTTATACAGACAATAATATTGGAAGAGGCAAACCGTGTTTATATAGAGGTTTTAGAAGACCCAGTAATTGGTTGAGATGTTTTCAGCAAGCTGGAAGGCTGCAAACAAGCGCAGACTATTTTATCCAGCACTTTTTAGATGAGTGAGTTCAGTTTTATCTATTGATTGTGTTTATTGTGATAGAGGCAACAACACCATTTTAACACCCTCTGTTTTTTTGTTGGTTTTTTTTTTTGTATATTTCTATTCAGCTTATCCTTATTGCTCCTCCATTATCGCAATTGCAAAATAATCATAAAAATAACAGAAGCAGACTCGGGTGACTAAGGCTGTTTATTGGTATTCTAGCATTAGGTTAGTTATTGCAGTATTCTAACATGAACGTAACTGCAGATAATGGGAGAGAAGCAGAACAGAGATAGGGTTTCTTAGAGCTGGATCCACTGGGAAACTGTTCACTCAATCAGATGATGAAACCTTGTTCTTTATTTTCTGAAACTGCTCGCTAAACCAGCTCCTAGTAAACAAAAAAAAAATGTAATGTGTGAAAAATGTGTTAGAAACAAACAATTGTCTGTAGAGAAGTCATTTGCCAGGATAGAGAAGCCTGCCTCTTTATTTAAAGGGGTACTAAACCCAATTTTTTTCTTTCATAATTCAGATTGAGCATGCGACTTTCTAATTTACTCATATTATCAATTTGTCTTCATTCTCTTGCTATCTTTATCTTTATTTGAAAAAGCAGGAATATAATGCTTCCGAGCCGGCCTATCTTTGGTTCAGCACCTGGGTAGTGCTTGCTGATTGGTGGCTAAATGTCGCCACCAATAAGCAAGCACTATCCAGGGTGCTGAACCTAAAATGGGCCAGCTCCTAAGCATTATATTCCAGCTTTTTAAATAAAAATAGCCAGAGAATGAAGAAAAATTGATAATAGGAGTAAATTAAAAAGTTGATTCAAATTGCATGCTCTATCTGAATCATGAAAGAAAAAATTTGGGTTTAGTGTCCCTTTAAGCTCTCTGCCATCTTAAGAGATGTTGAAGGTAAATCATCCTGGACTGATTTGTTCAGGATGATTGGCAAGCCCGGCTGCACAACAGCAGGGGGGAGATGTGTAATGTTAAATATGTGCCGGCAAATTCTCTCTCACTTGTCCCAAATGCAGAACCACTATTTAATAAATAGGGGCCTATAACTTTACTATTGGTGTAATAGTACATATATTATACCTCATTAATGATATATTAATATTTAAAAAGACATGAAACACAAAGGGCTAGATTACAAGTGGAGCGCTTAACTCCATCCCCCAGCAACTGTTCCACAACGACTGACGGTCTAAGGGTCAGATACCACCCTGCCCCCATGACTCTAACTTCATTACAAATGCACACATTCAGGCTGTATCTCTGTGCCTTGCCTGCAGTGCTTCATATTCTCCTCTGGGTGGCCGCATCACTAGATGAGTCACCTTTTTCATTTTTCTTGCATGTTATATATGCAGCCTGCTGCTGCACTGCTTGATGGGCCCCCCCAGCACCCGGGCCTGGTGTCACTGCACCTCTTGCACCCCCAGTAGTTCCACCCCTGTCGCTCGCCCACAAACGTTTGCCCTACACTCGTAATCTGGCCCATTGTTTGTTAATTGAGGGATTATTAAAACAATACCTACCTTGCTTTGGTTAAAGGTTCACTTTCATGAATTCGTGTAATTGCCGATTTTGCCTTCTCACCAAAATTTTTCACTGCATCTTTTACTGTTTCCCCAAAGTTATCAAAGCGTTCCTTGACAGTAGGATCACTGGAGTCAGCTGAGCTGGGCTCTAAGTGAGAGAAGGAGATAGGCACGTAAACAGAATAATAATAAAATAGAATAATAAGTGATATAAACTATACATGTCTGTATCACAAGACAGAAAAAGATAAATAAATAGATATATAGATATTAGACAGACACAGGACCACAGAAAAAAAAACAAAATTTATGATTACCTAATAAATTTGTTTCTTTCCGGATATGGTGAGTCCACGGCTTGAGTAATTACTGTTGGGAATATCACTCCTGGCCAGTAGGAGGAGACAAAGAGCAAGTATCACTCCCTTACCCACAACCCCCAGTCATTCGACCGAAGGGAAATGGAGAAAAAGGAGTAACACAAGGTGTAGAGGTGCCTGAGGTTATAGTCAAAAGAACAACTGTTTTAAAATAAAGGGTGGGGCCGTGGACTCACCATATCCGGAAAGAAACAAATTTATCTTTCCTAAGATATGGTGAGTCCTCGGCTTGAGTAATTACTTTTGGGAACCAATACCGAAGCTAGAGGACACGGATAAATATGGAGGCAGTCCTAAACAGAAGGCACCACCGCTTGAAGAACCTTTCTCCCAAAAGAAGCCTCAGCCGAGGCAAAATGATCAAATCTGGAAAATTTGGAAAAAGTATGTAGAGAAGTTCAAATTGCAGCCTTGCAAATTTGTTCCACAGAAGCTTTTTTTTTTTTTTTTTTTGAAAGCCCAAGAAGAGGAAACAGCTCTTGTGGAATGAGTCATAATTCGCTCAGGAGGCTGCTGTCCAGCAGTTTCATAAGCCAAATGAATTATACTTTGTAACCAAAAAAAAAAAAAGAGTAGCAGCATTAGTTTTCTGATCTTTACGTTTCCCAGAGAAACAGACAATGAGGGCAGAGGACTGGTGAAAATCCTTAGTCGCCTGTAAGTAAAATTTAAGAGCACATACAACATCCAAATTGTGTAACAAACGTTCTTTGGAAGAAGAAGGATTAGGACACAGAGAGGGAAAAACAATCCCCTGATTAATATTTCTATTAGAAACACCCTTAGGAAGGAAACCTAACTTAGTACGAAGAACCGCCTTATCGGCATGAAAAATAAGATCAGGGGAATTACACTGCAGAGCTGAGAGTTCTGAGACTCTTGGAGCAGAAGAGAAAGTAAGAAACAAAACCTTCCAAGATAACAACTTAATGTCTATGGAATGCAACGGCTCAAACGGAGAGATGGAATCTGCCTCTGGGAGAAAAAGCCTTGAATTCCAGTTTGTAACCCTGGGATACTATGTCCACAGTCCAGGGATCTGGGACATCTCGTATCCAGGCTTGAGAGAACTGAGAAAGTGTGACCCCCACCTGATCCAATCCCAGATCGAGGGCAAACCCTTCATGCTGATTTGGAATCAGCTGTGGGTTTCTTTGATTGTTTTCCGTTCCTCCAAGACTGATTGGGTTTCCAAGAAGACTTGGATTGTTCCTGCTTGGAAGAAGAAGGGGAAGGCTTTCCTCTGAAGTTACTAAAGGATCGAAAATTACTCTGACGTCCTTTAGGCCTACTTTCCTTATCTTGAGGTAGAAAAGACCCTTTTCCACCTGTAATATCAGAGATAATTTCTACCAAACCGGGTCCAACAAACAAGGTTTTTAATGGAGTCCTCAACAGGAAACATTTTCTTAAAAATGGGAGACGGGGAAAAAGACACCCCTGGTTTCTCCCATTCTTGTGAGATAATCTTCCTAGCATGGTCCAGCACAGGAAAAACCTCCAAAGTGGAAGGTTCATCAAAGAAACAATTAAGTTTACTAGATTTCTTAGTAGTGACGACAGGGGTATCGGAGTCATCTAAAGTAGCTAAAACCTCCTTTAAAAATACACGAAGGTGTTCAAGCTTAAATCTGAAGGATACCACCTCAGTCTCAGAAGAAGGAATTATACTGTCAGAATCTGAGATTTCACCCTCAGAAAGTCTCGATGTATCTTCCTCATCAGACTTATAAGAGAGGGCAACTTGGGAAGCAGAACTGAGGACAGGCACCTTACTTTCTGAATTTCTAGATTTCCTCTTGTGTTTTCTCTGTAATCTGGAAATGGCAGCTGATGCTGCAGATACTGCTAAAGATACCTGGGCAACAATTTCTGCTTTTAAATAAACTCCACTATATATTATAGAGGAACCGCAGGGCACTGCATGTGACGCCATTGAGGCTTGGGATGTAACAGGAGAAAGCTGAGGTATTATTTTAACAGCATCATCCTGAGAGACATTAGGCTCAAAAATGTTACCTTTATTATTTTTAGGTTTTCTTGACACATGAAGAACAAAATTGCATAGGAGCTGCAATTTGTGCATCTAAACATAATAAGCATGAATTCACGAGAGCAGGCTCTTGCTCCATGTCAGACTCGTTGTTAAACAGTAAATAAACTTGTACAGATAAGTTGAAAACATTTTAATATTTAATTAAAATAAGCCAAGGAAAAAATACACTTTAAATTTTATTCCAAATTAGGATCAATCCCCAGCTAAAATAATGTGAGAAAAATTAAGAAAAAACATTTAATAAACATCAAATAAACTTCTAAAATACCCCTCAGGCAACCCCACACCTCAATTACTTTTTTCCTCAGAAACGTTATGAAGTAAAGCTGGTCATGTGACCGTAACTGCCAAGCTCAAATAACTGATGCAACACAGAGAGGCACTAAAAATACCTTCCTGATAGTTTAAAATGTTTTATTTTAAAGCAAAGGGGAAATGAATAAGCTGCTGAAATAGAAAATGCAGCTTTACTTTCAGTTTAAACTTGCATTGTTTTATCAAGTAAATATGTGTCAGAAAATAAAGCCTTTTTAAAAACATTTTACCCTTTCTTTTTAAAAGAGTTTAAATGTTAGTCTCACACATGCTACAGTGCCTGCTTCATGCCCTAGTGTAACCCATACAACAGGATTATCTATGTCCCAATAAAAGAACAGTATCTTTTAATTTGTTAAGTGCATGGTCTCCCCAACTGGAAGAAAAAGCACTTACCTGCTCCACTGTCCGGCATGTGTTACAAAGGTATGAGAAGACACAGTTCTTCACAGAGACTTTAAAAAGAAAGAAAAGAGTAGCCAACTCTGGCTTTCTAAACTAGGGCAGCAAATGTTAGGAAAACGCAGTTAGTACCTCTTTACAAGTTCCTAACTGCTTTAAAGCCACCACTACCCGACTGCAAGGAATGACATGGAATACGGCAATACCCCAAAACTTGCTTGTAGATGTAAATCAAAAAATTTCTTCAGACACCTAAACTTCACCTCCTCTATGCACCGAAGGCAAAGAGAATGACTGGGGGTTGTGGGTAAGGTAGTGATACTTAGCAGTTTAACTGTGGTGCTCTTTGTCTCCTCCTGCTGGCCAGGAGTGATATTCCCAACAGTAATTACTCAAGCTGTAGACTCACCATATCTTAGGAAAGAAATAGACAGACAGCTATAAGACAGACAGACACAGGAAGATAGATATTAGACAGACAGCCAGACACAGGAAGCTAGATATTAGACCGACAGACAGAGGAAGATAGATATTAGACAGCCAGACACAGGAGAAGATAGAAAGACAGCTACAAATTTTAAAGGGACAAGGAATTCTAAATTAAAGAGACATTTCAGTCAAAATTTAAATGCACATAGACAAATTATATCTTTGAATAGAAACATATTTGAAATATCTTCTTAGAACCATTTTTGCCAATAAATGTATATTACTGTTTTAGTGTTAAAATCTTTCTCTGCATCTACATGTGAAGCATAGATAGATATTCTCAGTGTACAAGCATTTTAAATACTGCAGCTGCACAGACAGCCAGTGGTGCTTGTATCATGTCAACGGTTAGTCATTACCAGATGGTACAAGCTCCTTAGGCTCTCTGAGCAAAATGCTGTGTTCAAAAAGCTGGTTCATGTTGAATACTTAAAGACACTTTTGATACAACTATAGCTTTTATTACAAGCATTTTTGCTTATACATGTATAATACAAAAATGCTTCTATTCAAAACTGAATTTCATCCGTGTGGATTCCACCTTTGGCTAGAATGTCCCTTTAAACTTTTATAATTCAGAGCATTCAATTTTCCAAAAAAAAAATTATCTCCAATTTACTTTTAGCATCAAATGTACATATTTATCTTGATATATTTTGTTAGAATTGTCTCTTTTCCATGAGAGCATATTTGTAACAATGCTATACATATAGTGCTCAATGCACACTCATAAGGCTTATCATTCCTAGGTATTCAACCATGGAAACTTTCAAGTTTCAAGGATACCAAGGGAGAAAAGAACATTTGACAACGGAAGTAACCTGAAAAGTATTTTATTTTTAACTGTACACACTATAATTTTTTTTTAAGGGCCAATGGAATGTTAAAGAAAATCAGTGATTTGCTGTAAAGAATCTTTAAAGAGTTTCACAGTAAAACTCTATAGGCTAGATTACGAGTTTTGCGGTAAGAGGGGTGCGTTGCTAACTTGCACTTTATTCTCACCGATCACTTTCCTACAGCGCTGGCGTTAAAAGGCAAGAAGTGAGCGTAGAGCAAAATTGAGCTCCATACCGCACTCCAATACCAGCGCTGCTTAAGTCAGCGGTGAGCTGGTTGTACATGCTTGTGCACGATTTCCCCATAGACATCAATGGGGAGAGCCGGCTAAAAAAAGTCTAACAACTGCAAAAAAGCAGCGTTTAGCTCAGTAACGCAGCCCTATTGATTCCTATGGGGAAACTAAATTTATGTTTACACCTAACACCCTAACATGAACCCCAAGTCTAAACACCCCTAATCTTACACTTATTAACCCCTAATTTGCTGCCCCCGACATTGCCGTCACCTACATTATACTTATTAACCCCTAATCTGCCGCTCCGGACATCGCCGACACCTACATTATACTTAGTAACCCCTGATCTGCCGCTCCCGACATCGCCGCCACTATAATAAACATATTAACCCCTAAACCGCCGCACTCCCGCATCGCAAACACTAGTTACATATTATTAACCCCTAATCTGCTGTCCCCAAAGTCGCCGCCACTATTCTATATTTATTAACCCCTAAACCTAAGTCTAACCCTAACCCTTACACCCCCTAACTTAAATATAATTTAAATAAATCTAAATAAAATTCCTATCATTACCTAAATTATTCCTAATTAAAACTAAATACTTACCTATAAAATAAACCCTAAGCTAGCTGCAATATAACTAATAGTTACATTGTATCTAGCTTAGGGTTTATTTTAATTTTACAGGCAAGTTTGTATTTATTTTAACTAGGTAGAATAGTTACTAAATAGTTATTAACTATTTAATAACTACCTAGCTAAAATAAATACACATTTACCTGTAAAATAAAACCTAACCTAAGTTACACTAACACCTAACACTACAATTAAATAAATTACCTAAATTAAATACAATTAGCTAAATTACAAAAAAAAAAACCCACTAAATTACAGAAAATAAAAAACAATTTACATGATATTTAAACTAATTACACCTAATCTTATAGCCCTATCAAAATAAAAAAGCCCCCCCCAAAATAAAAAACCCTAGCCTAAACTAAACTATTAATAGCCCTTAAAAGGGCCTTTTGCGGGGCATTGCCCCAAATAAATCAGCTCTTTAACCTGAAAGAAAAATACAAACAACCCCCCCAACAGTAAAACCCACCACCCACACAACCAACCCCCCAAATAAAACCCTAACTAAAAAACTAAGCTCCCCATTGCCCTGAAAATGGGCATTTGGATGGGCATTGCCCTTAAAAGGACATTTAGCTCTATTGCTGCCCAAAGCCCTAAACTAAAAATAAAACCCACCCAATAAACCCTTAAAAAATCCTAACACTAACCCCCTGAAGATCCACTTACAGTTTTGAAGATCCAACATCCATCCTCAACGAAGCGTCAATAAGTCCTCAACGAAGGTGGGAGATGTCTTCATCCAAGCCGGGAGAAGTGGTCCTCCAGATGGCCAGAAGTCTTCATCCAGACGGCATCTTCTATCTGCATCCTCTTCTTTCCGACGACTACCAACGAATGAATGTTCCTTCAAATGACGTCATCCAAGATGGCGTCCCTTAGATTCCGTTTGGCTGATAGAATTCTATCAGCCAATCGGAATTAAGGTTGAAAAAATCCTATTGGCTGATGCAATCAGCCAATAGGATTGAGCTTCAATCCTATTGGCTGATCCAATCAGCCAATAGGATTGAGCTCGCATTTTATTGGCTGTTCCAATCAGCCAATAGAATGCGAGCCCAATCCTATTGGCTTATTTTTTAAGGGTTTATTGGGTGGGTTTTATTTTTAGGCTAGGGCTTTGGGTAGCAATAGAGCTAAATGCCCTTTTAAGGGCAATGCCCATCCAAATGCCCTTTTCAGGGCAATGGGGAGCTTAGGTTTTTAGTTAGGGTTTTATTTGGGGGGTTGGTTGTGTGGATGGTGGGTTTTACTGTTGGGGGGTTGTTTGTATTTTTCTTTCAGTTTAAAGAGCTGATTTCTTTGGGGCAATTCCCTGCAAAAGGCCCTTTTAAGGGCTATTGATAGTTTAGTTTAGGCTAGGGTTTTTTTATTTTGGGGGGGCTTTTTATTTTGATAGGGCTATTAGATTAGGTGTAATTAGTTTAAATATCTTGTAAATTGTTTTTTATTTTCTGTAATTTAGTGTTTGTTTTTTGCAATTTAGCTAATTGTATTTAATTTATTTAACTGTATTTAATTTAGGTAATTTATTTAATTGTAGTGTAGTGTTAGGTGTTAGTGTATCTTAGGTTAGGTTTTATTTTACAGGTAAATTTGTATTTATTTTAGCTAGGTAGTTAGTAAATAGTTAATAACTATTTAGTAACTATTCTACCTAGTTAAAATAAATACAAACTGGCCTGTAAAATAAAAATAGGGTTTATTTTACAGGTAAGTATTTAGTTTTAAATAGGATTTTTTTAGTTATTAATAGAAAGTTTTATTTAGATTTATTTAAATTATATTTAAGTTAGGGGGTGTTAGGGTTAGACTTAGGTTAATATGTTTATTCTAGTGGCGGTGATGTCCGGAGCAGCAGATTAGGGGTTAATAATTTTATTTTAGTGTTTGTGATGCGGGAGTGCCTTGGTTAATGTGTTAATAGGTAGTTTATGGGTGTTAGTGTACTTTTTAGCACTGTAACCCTTTAACGACACATGTCGTACAGGGTACGTCGCCCACAACCTGGTCTTTAAAGACCAGCGACGTACCCTGTATGACATCAGGGTTTAAAGCGGCTGGAAGCGATCCTGATCGCTTCCAGCCGCTTTCAAGGTATTGCTGTTATGCCTCGATATTGAGGCGTCACTGCAATACCTTTTTTCCAAAACCGATGCAGAGAGAGCCACTCTGACCCCTCTCTGCACAGGTAGCGATGGGCCCGATCGTTGGTGGGTGGGAGCAGCTCAAGGGAGGCGGGTGGGCGGCCCATCGCTACCCGGCATCCGGTATCCGGTTCCTGAATGTGCAATGTGCACGCCGGGTGCCGGGAGCGTGCGGGGGCCTGCAGGGAGCACGCGTGCGCGCGTATGTGTGCGCGTGATTGCGTAACAACCACTGCCACCAATGAATTAATGAATGGGAGAGAGGGAAAAGGATCTGGGAGGGGGAGAGGGAGGAGGGTATTAAGGGGGGCAGCTACACTACAGAAAAAAATGTAATTACATAAAAAAAATAAAAAATAAACATTTTTGGGAGGCAAATTGGGTACTGGCAGACAGCTGCCAGTACCCAAGATGGCAGCAAATAGGTTGTGGGCAAGGGTTATAGAGCTGTTTTTCCATCACAGCTAAATAGATAAAAAAATAAATAAAAAAAAAATCATTAAAAAAAAGCCTTTTATTTTAGTACTGGCAGACTTTCTGCCAGTACTTAAGATGGCGGGGACAATTGTGGGGTGGGGGAGGGAAGAGAGATGTTTTGGGAGATGTTTGGGAGGGATCAGGGGGTGGGATGTGTCAGCTGGGAGGCTGATCTCTACACTAAAGCTATAATTAACCCCTGCACTGCTGGGCATAATACACGTGTGATGCGCAGCAGCATTTAGCGGCTTTCTAATTACCAAAAAGCAACACAAAAGCCATAAATGTCTGCTATTTCTGAACAAAGGGGATCCCAGAGAAGCATTTACAACTATTTATGCCATAATTGCACAAGTTGTTTGTAAATAATTTCAGTGAGAAACCTAAAATTGTAAAAAATTTAACATTTTTTTTTATTTGATCGTATTTGGCGGTGATATGGTGGCATGAAATATACCAAGATGGGCCTAGATCAATACTTGGGGTTGTCTACTACACTAAAGCTAAAATTAACCCTAGAAGCTCCCTACATGCTCCCTAATTAACCCCTTCACTGCTGGGCATAATACATGTGTGGTGCGCAGTGGCATTTAGCGGCCTTCTAATTACCAAAAAGCAACACCAAAGCCATATATGTCTGCTATTTATGAACAAAGGGGATCCCAGAGAAGTGTTTACAACCATTTATGCCATAATTGCACAAGTTGTTTGCAAATAATTTCAGTGAGAAACCTAAAGTTCGTGAAAAAAATTATGAAAAAGTGAATTATTTTTTTTATTTGATCTCATTTGGCGGTGAAATAGTGGCATGAAATATACCAAAATGGGCCTAGATCAGTACTTTGGGATGTCTTCTAAAAAAAAATATATACATGTCAAGGGATATTCAGGGATTCCTGAAAGATATCAGTGTCCCAATGTAACTAACGCTAATTTTGAAAAAAAGTGGTTTGGAAATAGCAAAGTGCTACTTGTACTTATTGCCCTATAACTTGCAAAAAAAGCAAAGAACATGTAAATATTGGGTATTTCTAAACTCAGGACAAAATTTAGAAACTATTTAGCATGGGTGTTTTTTGGTGGTTGTAGATGTGTAACAGATTTTGGGGGTCAAAATTAAAAAAAAGTGTGTTTTTTTCCATTTTTTCCTCATATTTTATATTTTTTTTATAGTAAATTATAAGATATGATGAAAATAACAGTATCTTTAGAAAGTCCATTTAATGGCAAGAAAAACAGTATATAATATGTGTGGGTACAGTAAATGAGTAAGAGGAAAATTACAGCTAAACACAAACACCGCAGAAATGTAAAAATAGCCCTGGTCCTTAAAGGGCCATGATACCCACATTTTTTCTAATTTACTTCTATTATCTAATTTGTTTTATTCTCTTGATATTCTTTGCTGAAAAGCATATCTAGATATGCTCAGTAGCAGCTGATTGGTTGCTGCACATAGAAGTCTCATGTGATTGGCTCACCCATGTGCATTGCTTTTTCTTCAAATAAGGATATCTCAAAAATGAAGCAAAATAAATAATAGAAGGAAATTGTAATGTTATTTAAATTTGTATGTTCTATCTGAATCATGAAAGAAAAATTTTGGGTTTAGTGGCCCTTTAAGGGAAAGAAGTTGAAAAATGGCCTTGTCCTTAAGGGGTTAGTTATGAGTTTTATGCTACAGCTTTGTAGTGTAAAACTCATAACTACTGACTTTAGAATGCATTACCAATCTTGACGGGATAGGGTGTACCGCTCACTTTTTGGCCTCCCAGGACAAGCTCGTAATACCGGTGCTATGGAAGTCCCAAAGAAAAAAGACTATACGCAATTTGCGTAAATCTGCAAGACTCGTAATACCAGAGGTAGTGGAAAAGCAGCGTTATAACCTGCTAACGCTGCTTTTTCAGTATAACGCAAAACTCATAATCTAGCCATTAATTTGTGAATGTGTCTCTTTAGTTTTCGATTAAGAGAATGTAACATTAGCAGTTGTGTTTTTTAAGGCCTGATAATCAAAAACCTGCTATAGAAAGAAATCCCAGAAAAGCATTATATTGCAATGTACAATATGTGTCTCACCTTCACATCCACCCTTCATAGCAAGCTAAACCGCTCTCAAGCTTAGCATTCACTCCGGCCACCCACTTCAAAACTATATTTTTTGTGAGCTAATGGTTTGAACTGTTTTCCAATCAGCGCTATAGCTACAAGAAAAATGCAGTATGTCTAGAGTGCTGATTGTAGAACAGTTCAAACCGTTAGCTTACAGGAAAAAATAAGGGTTTTGAAGTGGGGTATTGGAATGGCACGGGCAGATTAAAAAGTAAGTTACAGCGCATCTTTATTAGAAGTGATCAATTTAAGTCCATCTAAAATATCACTTAGATTCCGGAACTGATTTTAAAACATGTAAGTTTACCATCACTTTAAAGTTTTTGAGGGACCTGGCAGTACTGATGAGATTTCTTAGATAGTCTCACAAGATAAAGGCAGCCCTAGATAAATACATAAGAAGGAGGGGCTTTTGACCCCAGGGCAGGCCAGAGAAAGATGGGTTAAGGTTTATAGCTAAGTTAAGGGAGGTCTTATAGTTGGGGTATATAAGGGGAGACAGGAAGTGTAGATGTCCTCTTCATTTCCGGACCTGTTGGTGAAAAGAAGCTCCCGCCCTCCCTCCCTGTTTTTTCGTACGGCTGGGACAAAGGTTTTGCGGTGTGCTTGCTGTCTGAGAAGTTGCAGAATCAATGTGGGTAACTTCTATGGTTTCAGGAGAGCAGAGCAATATGTTTACTTGATAGAGTTTGAAGAGTTATTGAGCTCCTATGAGGCAAGCACTAAGATGGGTTACTTTATAACCAATGTCTTTTCATGTGGTCTCTAAGTTATTTATTTGTTTATATGTTTTAAATAATAAATTGGCTGCGGCCTTTATAACCCCAAGTCACTGTGTTTAGTTTTTTGTGGGAAGGGAGCATAGTGCCTAAGTATGGGGTCAAAGAGCTTTAGATCTTTGGGCCCTAAGTCTCTTCATCATTTGTAACTGTTTTTTGTTTTGTTTTTTAATGGATACAAAGAACTGTTACTGTGGGGTGCAAAGTTGTGTATATCTGCATTCCTGTCAGTTCCCAGATCATAGTTGATTTCAGAATCTATCATTTCCCACTGAAAAGCTGTCCAGCCTCATATTTTATACAAACTATCAGGGATGCCAAGTCTGGTGGATTAGTCAGGGAGATCTGAGGGGGAGCCCTGCAAATCAGGGCAACAGTCTGCTCATACTGGAGAGAAATGTGGGTGAAAAAAGGGCGGAGCTGGGTGGAAAGTTGGCATATTGGTGAGGGGACATGGACAGGAATTATTTACCAACCCTGGACTTTTATAAAGTTCTAAGTGGGAGAGGTGGGAGAGCAACTGTCTGGCGCCACAAAACAGCCCTTTATTGGTTTATAGCTGATCTCCCAAAATACCATATATTTTTGCTTGAATTATAGAAGTTATTTTCAGTACTCCATGCACCCCCCTAGCAACTTATATTAATCACACAGGTGCACAATATAATCATAAGGTATGTTGCTGTGGTCACAAACATTCCTAATTTTCAACAGAGTGCTCACCTGCAAGAACCATTCACACAGCTGACAACTCAACCCCTTAAGGACCGGGCATTTCTGACTAAAACTTCCCCAAAAGACCAGAGCATTTTTTTTCCTCCCCCTCCTTCCTCCCCTCTCACTGCTACTGTACACCGTAGTGGTCCTATCCG
The DNA here is from genome assembly GCF_027579735.1 of Bombina bombina. Lineage (NCBI taxonomy): Eukaryota > Metazoa > Chordata > Amphibia > Anura > Bombinatoridae > Bombina > Bombina bombina. The sequence continues at coordinate 209,310,783 of NC_069506.1, forward strand.
CTCCTGCCCCCCTCCAGCGATGGTCCACCCACCCGCCTTCCTCATAACCCTCCCATGCCACCAAAGATTGTCACCACTGCTGTCCGATGCAGAGAGGGCCACAGAGTGGGGCATGCAGAAATAGCGCAGTCTCGCTACTTTTAGCGAGATTGCAGCATAGAGAGGCCCAGAACAGCAGCAACGTACAGGGTACAACGCTGGTCCTTCAGGGCTTAACGACCTGCGTCGTACAGGGTATGGTGCTGGTCGTTATGGGGTAAAAGGGACATGAAACTCAAAATGTTTTTATTCCAAAAAATTTAGACAGCATGCAATTTTAAACAACGTTCCAATTTACTTTTATTATCAAATTATTTTCATTATCTTGATATCCTTTGTTGACGGGACATCTATGCACTATTTGGAGCTAGCTGAAAATACTGGGTGAGCCAATGATGGGAGGCATAAATGCGCAGCCACCAATCAGCAGCTTGTTGCCAACCTAGGTATGCTTTTCAACAAAGGAAACCAAAGTAAAAAGCAAATTATATAAGTCAATTATTTAAAATTACATGCTCTGTCTGAATCATGAAAGTTTAATTTTGACTTTACTGCCCCTTTAAGTTGGGGAAAAGCTTCCTATTTTTTCTCATAATGTCACTTATTCCTGCCCAATTTGGGAGGATCTAGTGTGTATGCTTAAGTCTTTCCCTAAAACTTTGCTTATTTTAAGATTATTTTATGGTAGTATTTTGCTTTGGTTTTTTAGAGCTAGTAACATTTGTTTAAGTGAAAAGAATTTCAATTGTGGCTTCATAAAATTAAGGGGTCAACAAATCTGTTTAAATGTAGGAGCGAGTAAGAATAATTAAGAGCTAGACATTGGTATTTGAATATAGATATATAGAGAATAATGAAAAAAGTTAGGAGCCAGGGGTAAAATTCTAGAATCCAGTGGCTCCTGGCTCCAGGGTTTGTCGAGCCCTGCTATAAGACATACCTGCCAGGACACAGAGTGTGGCAACAATCACAGAAATAGCAAGTATAAGCTTCATCTTCTCAGGAGACCAATAATTTGCTGAAATAAAAGAATCAGGTTTTACAAGACTGAGTCATAAAAGGATCTGAAAAAAAAAACAGATATAGAAAAATCTGTGTATACACACATAGCATTTATACAAATACTCATACATTATATAATACCACAATAAAAGATAGATTTGTATTTCACAGCTGCGAAGCCAAGAAAGGATCCAGCATCAGCAAGTTAAATTTAAGTTGCGGACTGCGTTTGGTGGTGGCTGTTAGGGGCAAGTGGGTGGCACCCATGGGTGTCTTGAGACTCTAATCTTGGGCACCAAGGCCTCATTTTAAGACATTAAGTGGCTCTCTGGCGCCTTTTAGTTTCCTTCTTTTAGTTTTAATATTATTCAATAATATATATGTTAAAACTAAAAGAAAGATCTTAATTTGATACCCTTCTCCAACCCAAAACATTATTTATGAACATGCGTTAGACCCTGAGCAGAACCAGGCCGTGAAGGCCCTGATGGTGGGCTGCGACCCAACATACCTCTACTGCACACTCTTACAGGCCCTCCACTTCACACTAAGGAATACTGGGCAGGCCTGTCAGAGTGCTACTGCGCATGTGTGTTCGGCATGAGTATTGGCAGTTCAGTGGTAGGACAGCGTGGGGCAAGGAGCAGATGGGATCAGATTTGGACACCACAGGTAAGTTTGTGATATCTGCCCACTGATACCAATGAAAGTATATATTTTCATACACAAACATGCGCATATATATATATATATATATATATATATATATATATATATATATATATATTAGGGTTGCACTGATACCATTTTTTTATGACTGAGTACAAGTACCGATACTTGTTTTCAAATACTTGCCGATACCAATTACCGATACTTTTTTTTATGTCATGTGACAGTTTACCAAACACAATACAGACTAATTATTTAATATTCCTTCTTTATAATTATAAAGGACTGTAATTCAAAAAACATTATGAAATAATAAAAAAGTTCACTGAACATGTTTATAAATAAAAAATGTTGCAATAAAATATTAAATTTAAAGGGGTGATGCAATTGGGTTGTAGGGCTGTTATATAACATCAATCTGACATTTGTATGGAGGTTCGACTCTAAGTTGAACAGTCTTTCACTTTCCACACTACTGCATGGGGCAGAAAGATATTTTTGGGCCATTTTAGCCAGAGCTGGAAATCTGTTTATTAACTGCCCAGTACTTCAGGGGTTTGTCTGAACGAGGTACAGTGATCTCTACTACAATAATACAAATAACAGCAATTTGTATTGGCAGAACAGTAGTAAACAATTTTTAGTTTAGTCTCCTCTCCAGTTTAAAATGAAATGGGAACATGCAGTTTGAAAAAACGCCACAAGATAGCATATGAGTAGGAAGTGGAGGTATCGGTTTAAGTATCGGTGCATTTGCACGAGTACAAGTACTCATGGAAATACTTGGTATAGGTACTAGTATCGGTATTGGTGCATCCCTAATATATATATATATATATATATATATATATATATATATATATATATATACACACATGCACACACACATACAAATATATACTGCAGCTGTTGCTGGATTTAGAAATTTGTCTTGAAGAAGGCTCACTCAAAAGAGCCGAAACATTTACTTTGACTTGTTATGCATTAACGTGCTATGTATGCTCAATAAATTCTATTGACTATTTTCAAATCCTGTGAGTGCCCTGCAAAGTTATGTATCTGAATCTTTGAGGATTGCACCCAGGTCACTTATGCACAAAGGTTGGAGTGCTGGGCCAACGGCTAATTGACAATATATATATATAAAATTTACTGGACCTTGAGGTCACTTGGGTTGAGAACCACATATTTATACTGTTTGTATTTTATACAGAGTATTGTTTTTCTAGCTATTCAAATAATACAGTTTTTGGGTGACATTTGCAATGAAATAGAGATTAGATGAAATGGGATACTCAGACCACAAACACTGATTTCTGCAGTTGGATTAGGTCACAAACCTGGCTGGTATTGTTAGTTGTCTGAGAACAACAAGCATGTGTTAATAGTTCTTATCATAAGCCAAATGATTAGATGGTTTCAGTGCTGTATATTGAGCCTTAAATTCTTTGGAAAATACCATGTATAGCTAGAAAACATTTGTATAGCAGCAGCCTTTTTGCTATCAGTAGCAGTGGGTAAACCACTACACTTAAACTACACAAAATGTAAGCTACCAAAGCACTGAAACAGTTTCTAAATAATAGTAACCTGCCTCACCACAACCCTAAAGTTGGCCAGCTCCTTTACTGTCCTTCCTGAGATGATGATCCATTGTACTGACAGGGTCATAACTATGTAATCCAACCCTTTATAGCAAGTGTTCTTATAGCTTGAAACATAAATGGATTGGACGGAGCATGGCATTTTAAACAGCTTTCCAGATTACTTATATTGTTCATTTTGCTTAGTTCTCTTGGTTAAAGAGTAATCCTAGGTGAGCTCATGAGCATGCATGTGTCTTTAGCCATCTGGCAGTATTGTTTGCAACAATGTTTTTATACAATATTATAAATACTGCTGCCAATAGACTGCTAAAAGTGATAGTAAATCCGAGCCTTTAAAAAAAACAATAGGATTTACCATCACTAAAAATAAACTGTAGTTTAATTCATCAACTACTAAAAAAAGGTTGCTAAACTTACCTATTCTGTGCCGCGGCAGCTCGCTTAAAGGGACAGTCTACACCAGAATTGTTATTGTTTTAAAAGATAGATAATCCCTTTTTTTACCCATTGCCTAGTTTTGCATAACCAACACAGTTATATTTATATATTTTTTACCTCTGTGATTATCTTGTATCTAAGCCTCTGAAGACTGCCCCTTTATTTCAGTTCTTTTGACAGACTTGCAGTTTAGCCAATCAGTGATGGCTCCCAGGTAACTTCATGTGCACAAGCACAGTGTTATCTATATGAAAAACATGAACTAACACCCTCTAGTGGTGAAAAACCTGTTAAAATGCATTCTTAAGAGGCGGCCTTCAAGGTCTAAGAAATTAGCATATGAACCTCCTAGGTTAAGCTTTCAACTAAGAATACCAAGAGAACAAAGAAAAATTGGTGATAAAAGTAAATTGGAAAATTGTTTAAAATTACATGCCCTATCTGAACCATGAAAGTTTTTTTTGGACTAGACTGTCCCTATAAGTCAGCAGCTCTGGCTGCCCACTGCATAGCGCTCTTCTTCAATTAGGCATTCAGCGATGTCGGGAGGACATGATCGCTGCAGCGGATCATGTCCATCCGACTCTTAATAAATCAGCCCCCTATTATCAATTTGTCTTTGTTCTCTTGGTATTTTTATTTTAATGTAAATGTAGCCACCAATCAGCACAGTGCTACCCAAAATGGGGCTGGCTCATAAGCTTATATTCCTGCTTTTTCAAATAAAGATACCAATAGAACAAATACATTTTGGTATTAGGAGTAAATTAGAAAGTTGGTTAAAATTGCATTCTGTATCTGAATCATGAAAGAAAAAAAATTAGGTTTCATATCCCTTTAATATGACAGTGTTGGCTATACAAAACTGGGGTATGGGTAATAAACCGATTATCTAAAAATGTTGGAGTAGACAGTCTCTCCCTTGTGATAATAAACATGTAGTGGTGCTCTTCAATTTACTTTCAAAGCATAAGACCTGTACATTGCTGAATTGTCTCCAGTAGTAGTAAATATACGTAGAGCCATCTAGCTACATTATGGTTATGTAAAACATGCATTTGTAAAATAAAATACAGCATTCAGTTAAGCTCACAGGACTAGAAATCATCCGATAAAGGGACATTCTTGTGTGAAAATAAAATGATTTATTTTATTTAGGGTATTTTATATTAGAATAAATTAATTTATTTTACTATGTGTTTAAAAATACCCATCACGATTACTGGCTGCACCCTCATCTAGAGATGAATAGATAGGTGTCTAAAGAGTACAAGACTGCAATTTAACGGAACAGTCTACTCTAGAATTTTTATTGTTTAAAAAGATAGATAATCCCTTTATTCCCATTACCAAGTTTTGCATAACCAACACGGTTATATTAATATACTATTTACCTTTGTAATTACCTTGTGTCTAAGCCTCTGAAACCTGTCCCTTTATCTCAGTTCTTTTCACTGACTTACATACAACCAATCAGTGCTGACTCATAAATAACGCCACGGGAACTATTACAATGTAATCTACACACATGAATTAACACACTCTAGCTGTGAAAAACTGTCAAATGCGTTCAGATAAGAGGTTGCCTTCAAGAGCTTAAAAATTAGCATGAGTCAACCTAGGTTTAGCTTTCAACTAAGAATACCAAGAGAAAACAAAAGTAAATTGGAAAGTTATTTAAAATGACATGTCCTATCTAAATCATGAAAGTTTAATTTTGACTAGACTGTCCCTTTAACCATTTCAAAGAAGTTAAAGGGACAGTAAAGTGAAAATTAAACTTACATGGATTGGACATAGGATGATGTTTAAATCAATTGTCTACTTCTGTTATAAATTTTGCTTAGTTCTGATGGTATCCTTTGTTAAAGACTAATCCTAGGTTAAGTCAGGAGTTTGCACATATCTTTAGCCATCTGGCAGCAGTGTCTGCAACAAAATTTATAGCAGTGTTATACATAGTTGCAAACACTGCTGCTGCCATAGAATGCTAAAGACGCAAGCACCTTTTAGCCCATTTAGCTTAACTCTTCAATAAAGAATATTAAGAGAAGAAAGCAAATTTAACAGTAAATTTGAAAAGATTTTTAAAATTGTATAATCTACATGAATCACAAGCATTTCATTTTGACTTTCCTGTCCTTTTACCCTCTTAACACCCTTACAGTGTTCCATATATGTATAATTTACTAGTCAGTAGAGAAAAGTTACTAGTCCAGAGGAAATAATTTATTAGTCCACAGTGTCAAAAATAGGGAAAAAAGTTCAATCTTTTACTCGACATCAATTTCTTGTGCGTATGTGTGTACATTAGGGATGGGCGAATGTTTCGCAACATTCGAAAAACGAAAAATATTATTTTGAAAAATTTGAAGTTTATATTTGTATTAGTATTTCTAATGCTTTCTTTAATTGTAATATTCAAATTATGCAATATTCGAATTCGAAAAATTTGAATTTATATGTTTGTAATAGTATTTCTAATGCTTTCTTTAAATGTAATATACGAATTATGCAATATTCTATATAGATTTGTATCTATTATGTATCAATTTACTAGATTCCCTCCCTACCACATGAACTATTGAACTTCTGAATAGTATTTGTTAAATAGAATGTTAAATTCGAAATTTCGAATGTGGACATTCAATATAATTATAAACATTCGAATTCGAAAGTGACATTCGAAAACTGTAAATAGCATTCGATTATAGAATTTTTAAGAATATTCGTTCTTATCAACATTCGGATTTATAATTTGAATTTCGGTAATAACATTCGTTCTAACATTCGAAATTCGAAAATTTACACATTCGCCCATCCCTAGTATACGTACGTGTGTGTGCATACAAGCATATAAAATAAATATAGATCAAAAACATGCAATAGTGTAAGAAAAATGTCTTCATTTACTAAACCCAGAATACACATACAAATTCAAACAAGCATTTTGTAAATTAATATATAGCTGTAGGATATAATAAAAAATAGCTCTTTTCCCTTTGACAGTGATGCAGCAAGAGATCAGAGGACAGCATCTCAGGAAGATCACATAACATGTCCAGAACGTGCATCTTCTTCAGTTAAATTTAGTCCTCTGGGGTAAAAGATTCTACCTATATATGGTCTCTCCCAGAGAGCAGATGAACCAGCAATACTATTGTTTCCACTACAGACTATCTTCAGAAATGCCCTAATAGCATTCAAGATCCGTATATACAAAGCACTATTGATATATCCCAGACAATAGTGTGATCTATAAGTTCTGTAGACTTATAACTAGTTTATCCAGGAACACTAAAATAAATATATTTGTTGTCTCAGAACACCTATCTTGTTATCTTAATCTTACACATATACATAAATGTGAGTAGGAAAAAATCTTTTCTTAAACTTATAAAGATTAACACTGTAAAACACAAAGAGTACAAAAGTATGAATCATAAAGTATTAATTAATACACTTTACTGCTTCTATACTTATTAAAACAATCTTCAACCTCTACAGATAAATTAGATTTGACTTACAAGCTAGGGATCAGAAATTCTCTCTATGTACTTACCTTACAAGAGACAAAAAAACTTGTGATCCAAAGATCATATCCAAACATCCTCTTATGTTCTCAGTCTCCTCCCACAACCCCCACTCCCAGCAGCAAGCTCTTCCCCCAATTTGCTGGCTAAAATTGGTTTATACTGGATCCCTTAGAAATCCCCATTTCTAAAGCCCACAGAGGGGGTGAGAATTACTGGAAAAGCAGCAGCATTAGATGTAATATTTACAATGTTCAGAATACTAAGGGTAAATATACAACTGTGGGTGGAAGGTTTTCCCTTCAATTGATAGGACAAGGGTCATAGGGGAGTTCATCTGTAATGAACTTCAATGATTATTGTTGTGATGGAGGTGATGGTGAACAGGGTGATGACTAAATATAAAAAACATATTATGGTGATGATTATTATCTTTGTCAGTTCTGTACAGGGGGTACAATAAACAATGACTAAAATAGAAGGAATACATGGCCCTAATCACAGACAATAGTATAGTAAAGTCAAATATAAACTGTCATTATTTAGAGCATGCAGCACAATTGTAAACAACTTTCCAAGTGATTTTTATTATCAAATATGCTTTGTTCTTTTGGTATCATTTGTTGAAAAGTAGGGAGCAGCAACACACTACTGGGAGCTAGCTGAACACATTTGGTGGGTCAATGACAAGTGGCATATATGTGCAGCCACCAATCAGCAGCTAAGTCCCATTAGTACATTGCTGCTCTTGAGCCTACCTAAGTATGCTCTGCAACAAAGCAAATTTGATAATAGATTTAAATTGGAAACTTGTTTAAAGGGATATGAAACCTCAATTTTTCTTCGTTCTCTTGGTATCTTTATTTGAAAAGTAGGAATGTAAGCTTAGCAGCTGGCCCATTTGTAATTCAGCACCCTGGAAAGCACTTGCTGATTGGTGGCTACATTTAGCCACCAATCAGCAAGCACTTCCAAGGTGCTGAATCAAAAATGGTCCAACTCCTAAGCTTACATTCCTTCTTTTCAAATAAAGATACCAAGAGAACGAAGAAAAATTGATAATAAGAGTAAATTAGAAAGTTGCTTAAAATTGCATGCTCTATCTGAATCCTGAAAGAAGAAATGTGGGTTTCACATCCCTTTAAAATTGCATGTGCTAAATCATGAAAGATTATTTTGGACTTTTCTGTCTCTTTAACATACTTCTGTGTTTTGTCTTCCATTGTTTCATTTATACTAGCACACCAGCTAATGCTGGGCAACTGGCAGCTTGCCATTATTACACCCGTATATTAAACTTCATGATTCAGATAGGGTATGCAATTTTAAATAACTTTCCAACTGACTTTTATCGATAATTTTGCTTTGTTCCCTTGGTGGTATTTTTGAAAAGCTAAACCTAGGTAGGCTTAAACTGATTTCTAAAACTGTTGAAAACTGCCCCTTAGCTCAGAGTATTTTAAAAGTTTTTCACAGTTAGACAGTACTAGTTCATGTGTGTCATATATATAACATTGTGCTCACTCCCGTGGAGTTATTTAGGAGTCTGCACTGGGTTGGCTAAACTGCATGTCTGTCAAAAGCACTGAGATAAGGGGCAGTCTGCAGAGGCTTAGATAGAAGGTAATCACAGAGCTAAAACGTATACAGTATTAATATAACTGTGTCGGTTATGCAAAACTGGGAAATGGCTAATAAAGGGATTATCTATCTTTTTAAACAATAAAAATCCTGGTGTAGACTGTCCCATTAATTTTCATTCTCCTCTCGATGCACAACAGATTTGTTAACCCTTTTGTTGTGTGTGTAATACATGACAAATTATCCTGCAGCACTTTGAGACACTGGGTGGCACATAAGCTGGACTCACTAATCAGGCATTCGGCAGCCTGCTATTAGTTGGAACGTAGGGACAGTTGTCAATGTCAGTTTCACCTGTGGCTACCTTTATCTGACTAATAACGACTTTACCTGTCTGAAGTGAGCTTAAGATGAAGGTTGAGAGTCACAAGCTTGTAGACCAGGGGTGCACTGACCAAGTGACTGAGGACCCATCTCCAGTTAGGCTTGGAACAGTTGCCAATAGCAGTTGCATCTGCAGCTTTTTTCAGTTAACAGATATCAACTTTGCCCTGTTGGAAATGAGTGCAGCTTGCACTATGGCAGACTACAAGCCCTTTCCTTATGCAAGAGTGCAAAGCTGAAGGCTGGCACAGTGTAAGCTCCATATCTCTGCTTAGGGCAGACAGAGTGCCAAGCTGAGGGCTGGCACAGTGTAAGCTCCATATCTCTGCTTAGGGGCAGACAGAGTGCCAAGCTGAGGGCTGCACAGTGTAAGCTCCATATCTCTGCTTAGGGCAGACAGAGTGCCAAGCTGAGGGCTGGCACAGTGTAAGCTCCATATCTCTGCTTAGGGCAGACAGAGTGCCAAGCTGAGGGCTGGCACAGTGTAAGCTCCATATCTCTGCTTAGGGCAGACAGACTGATTATAGAGCCTAATAAAAAGGTAATGGACAGTGGCCATTAAATAGACATGAAACCCCAAATGTTTCTTTCCTGATTCAGAAAGAGCATATATTTGTATATAACTTTCCAATTTACGTCTATTATCGCTTTTGCTTAAAGGAGGAGCAATGTTCTACTGGGAGCTAGCTGAACACATTGGTAAGCCAATGACAAGAGGCATTTATGTGCAGCCACCAATCAGCAGCTAGCGCCCAGCTCTGAGTCTACCTAGGTATGATTTCCAACAAAGGAGACCAAGAGAACTGATCAAATTAGAAAATAGAAGTAAATTGGAAAGTTGTTTAAAGGGACATAATACTCATATGCTAAATCACTTGAAACTGATGCAGTATAACTGTAAAAAGCTGACAGGAAAATATCACCTGAGCATCTCTATGTAAAATAGGAAGATATTTTACCTCACAATCTCCTCAGCTCAGCAGAGTAAGTTCTGTGTAAAAAGTTATACTCAGCTGCTCCCAGCTGCAGGTAAAAAATAAAATAAATAAAAATGAAGAAATGAACAGCAGCCAATCAGCATCAACAGTGCTGAGGTCATGAACTCTTTTACTGTGATCTCATGAGATTTCACTTAACTCTCATGAGATTTCATTGTTACACTGAATAGGGAAATAACATGAGAGTGCACGAGGCTCATTCTTTCAGCTGTCCCAGGACAGACATAATAATTATGCTGCTTAGAAATCCTTTACAATGGGAGGTGGCTACTAAGGAACTTTGAGGTAAAATATCTTTCTTTTTTACATAGAGATGTTCAGGTGATATTTTCTAGTCATCTTTTACAGCTATGCTGCAATCACTTTCAAGTGTTTAAACATTTGGGTATTATGGCCCTTTAACATCGTATTCTCTATTTGGATCATGAAAAAAAAGGGTTTTATATCCATTTTAATTGGACAAACCATCTGCTACTGATGCTCAGAAAAAATGTGCAATTTTCAGAGCAGCCGAAGGAAACTTATAGGGGACATTTTGAGTTTTATTTTATTTCTGTTAATCTTGGAGGCCCAAAATCTACAGCTACATTTACTCTGTAAATTTATGCTTATTTCATTCAATATTTACTGTCCCTTTAAATATAAGTGTTATTGCCAGAGGTGTCTGGGGATATAGTCACAACAAAACCCTGTGTAGATCTGGATATCACAGCTCCATCCTTTCTTAGTTTTGATAACATAGTTTATCCTGTCCAGCCAATTAGAAAGCAGGAGAGTTGTACAAAAATTCTCAAACTGTTTCAATCAAGCAAAAGAAAAAGCAGCAGTCAAATATTTGAAATATATTATTGCACGAAAATAGGGTTTAAAGGGTCACTAAACCCAGATTTTTTTCTTTAATGATTCAGATAGAGCATGTAATTTTAATCAACTTTCTATTTAAAAGCAGGAATGTAAAGCTTAAGAGCCTGCCCATTTTTGGTTTAGAACCTAAGTTATGCTTGCTAATTGGTTTGCTAAATGTGACCACCAATAAGCAAGTGCTATCCAGGGGTGCTGAACCTAAAATGGGCTGGCTCCTTAGCTTAAATTTGTGCTTTTTAAATACAGTTTGATAGTAGGGACTAAATAGAAAGGTTGCTTTAAAATTGGCATGCTCTATCTGAATCATTAAAGAAAAAAAATGGGGATTTAGTATCCATTTAAGTTAAAGCTGTTTTTACATTTACAGTAATATTAAATAACAGGACAGCAGGGAAGTAATATACCTATGTACAATTAAAGGGGATATGAAACTCAAAAATATTATTTTGTGATTCAGACAGAGCATACCATTTTTAAAAAGTTTATAATTTACTTCTTATCAAATTTGCTTTGTTCTCTTGTTATATCTGTGAAATTCTGTATTGAAGAGGATACCTAGGTAGGTATCTGGAGCACTAGCAATTTAGGAAATAGTGCTGCCATTCTAGTGCCCTTGCAAATTGATAACAGTTTGGAGCAAACTGCTGCCATATAGTGCTCCAGAAATGGGCCGGCTCCTAAGCTTACGTCCCTGCTTTTAACAAAAGATACCAAGAGATCAAAGAAAAATTAATAATAGAAGTAAATTAGAAAGTTGTTTAAAATTGCATGCTGTATCTGAAGCATGAAAGACAATATGTTGGATTTTATATCCCTTTAAAGGGACAGTCTACACCAGAATTTTTATTGTTTTAAAAGATAGATGATCCTTTATTACCCATTCCCCAGTTTTGCATAACCAACACAGTTATAATAATATACTTTTAACCTCTGTGATTATCTTGTATCTAAGCCTCTGCAAACTGCCCTCTTTATTTCAGTTCTTTTGACAGATCTTGCAGTTTAGCCAATCAGTGCCTGCTCCCAGATAACTTCACGTGCACGAGCACAGTGTTTATCTATATGAAATACATGAACTAACACCCTCTAGTGGTGAAAAAACTGTTAAAATGCATTCTGAAAAGAGGTGGGCTTCAATTTCTAAGAAATTAGCATATGAACCTCCTAGGTTTAAGCTTTCAACTAAGAATACCAAGAGAACAAAGCAACATTGGTGATAAAAGTAAAATTGGAAAATTGTTTAAAATTACATACTCTATCTGAATCATGAAAGTTTATTTTTGCCTAAGACTGTCCCTTTAAGTACTGGAAACTCTCTGTTGCTCTATGGCTTATAGGGATAACTCCAAAATACATTGGGTTATTCAGCACAGGAAAATACTTTTTTTAAAAAAAAAAAACCATTCTCTTTTAGATAGAACTGCAAACATTTATGAGTATAATAATATCCATTTAGCACTTATTTCCATTTATGCTTAAAAACTTGCCCATCATACATGACAAAAGGAAGTGCGTTTTTAGTGTTTATATGGTTAAACTTTTTTGAGTAAATGCTTAAAAAATTAGGTACTTTTATTTAGACAGAATATTATCTTGTCCTTCCAACTCCTGCCCTTTGGTTATAAATGATTAGCAGCAAAAAAAAACATGAGATCCAATTTTGCTAACAAAGATACATATTATGTAATGTTTGAGGACTGAAATTTGCCCTGTTTAGACACATTTTATAATGTTTATTTTGCTCTCTCTAAGTTGTCCAAATATTGCAGGTCCAGAGTAGAACACACCCCAGACAGCCAATCAGGAGATGGAGTCAGATTTCCCACCAATCACCTGCTGTGTTCATGCTCAGGAACTGCAATGCTTGGAAGTTCCCAAGTGTGACTTTAGATCTTTGTTTAACCCTTTGTAGGGGGTTAATGCATAGTTATCTAGGGTCAGTAATGCAAAAATGTAATGATTTAAAGAATCAGACCCTGCCATAGAATGTACCTTTAAATTCATGGGTTAGAGGCAATAAGTTTAAGGGGCAGTTCAAAGTGCATGGGGCGACCTTTCAATTTTAAATTTATTTTATAACATACTTCCATTAGCAATAATGCTTCTAGTAAAAGTCATTAGTGTTTTTAGTGGCATCTCTCTCTATTCTCTGGCATCCACCCCAAGTCAACCTTGGGGAATGACATTTACAAGGGTGCTTTGTCCCCTTTGAACCCCCCAGGCAGACGCAATACAATATAGTGGAGATGAGTGAACTTCTTCACCCATGGGTACTTTTCCGTGAATGGACCAAAACCCTATAGCGCCATCTGCTGGGAATTCTAACTTCACAAACAGAGTGTTGGTCCGTTAAAGGGATACTAAACCCACATTTTTTTTCTTTCATGATTCAGATAGAACATTCAGTTTTAAGAAACTTTCTAATTTACTCCTATTATCATTTTTTCTTTGCTCTCTTGCTATCATTAGGTTGAAAAAGCAGAAATATAAAATTAGGAGACGGCCCATTTTTGGTTCAGAACCTGGGTAGGGATGCTGATTGGTGGGTAAATGTAGCCATCAATTACAAGCACTACTCAGGGTGCTGAACCAAAAATGGGCTGGCTCTTAAAGGGACAGTATACACTCATTTTCATATAACTGCATGTAATAGACACTATTATAAAGAATAAGATGCACATGATACTGATATAAAAATCCAGTATAAAAACTGTTTAAAAACTTACTTAGAAGCTGTCAGTTTGGCTCTGTTGAAAAGGTAGCTGGAAAAGCCCACTGCAAGTGGCAAATAAGACACCCCCCCCTCCCCCTTCTTTTGCATATGAAAAGACCCTTTACACAAACAGGAGCAAGCTGGAGAAGGTAGCTGACAGTATTTAAATAAAACTTTGGGGCTTGGTTAGGAGTCTGAAAAATCAGAGCAATGTTATTTAAAAATAAGCAAAACTATACATTTATTTAAAAATAAAACTTTATGGGCTATATAAATAGATCATCTACAAAACATTTATGCAAAGAAAAAATGAGTGTATAATGTCCCTTTAAGCTTACATTCCTGATTTTTCTAAATAAAAATATCAAGAGAACAAAGAAAGATTGTTAATAGGAGTAAAATTGGAAAGTTTTCTTAAAATTGCATGCACTATCTGAATCATGAAAGAAAAAATGTGGGTTTAGTATCCCTTTAATGTAAAAGTAGTAAGTACCAAATACATTTGTTATAAACACAATACACACAGCTGCCAGGATTCTGAGCTTAAATATTTGGGCATGGGCCTTCACAGCATATGTGGCGTATGCCACAGGAAAAACAATAATAAATGTTTGTTAATAGAAGTATATTGCAAACATTATTCTATTTAAGATCCAAATGCACCCATGTACACTTCTTTTCTTTTTATCCTTTTAAGAAATATGTTTTCTTGGTGTTGGTATCTTTTTGTTGAAAACGTACCTAGGTAGGCTCAGGAGCAGCAATGCACTACTGGGAGCTACCTGCTGATTGGTGGCTGCACCATATATGCCTCTTGTTATTGGCTCACCAGTTGTGTTCATCTAGCTACCAGTAGTGCCTTGCCCGCCCGGAAGCTGACATTAAACTATGAGTTTAAATTATTTAAAGAGGTTAAAACATACAGTTTATATACAAGCACAATAGTATGATAATAAAATTAGAGCATTTAGTTTTTATACTTCAATGTACTTTTAAAACAGTGTAATGGAAAATGTTCTCCTCTTAAAGGGACAGTCTACTCCAGAATTTTTATTGTTTAAAAAGATAGATAATCCCTTTATTACCCATTTCCCAGTTTTGCAGAATCAACATGGTTATATTAATATACTTTTTACCCTCTGTGATTACCTTGTATCTAAGCCTTTGCAGACTGCCCCCTTATCTCAGTTATTGTTACAAAACTTGCATTTAGCCAATCAGTGCTCCCTCATTCATAACTCCAAGGGCGTGGTCACAATGTTATATGGGTTGCACACTGAAACAAACTAGCTGTGAAAAACTGCCAAATGCATTGGAATAATGGGCGGCCTTCAAGGGCTTCGAAATTAGCATATGAGGCCTACCTAGTTTAGCTTTCAACAAAGCAAATTTGATGATAATAGTGAATTGGAAAGTTGTTTAAAATTGCATGCCCTATTTGAATCATGAAAGTTTTTATTTTGACTAGACTGTGCCTTTATATGTGTTCCCAGTGTATTAAATTGTTTAGGAATAACTCATTTACCTTAATTGTGTTATTTTAAATAGAAAACTTATGTCTGTTAAGTCCACCCACAAATACTGTAAATTTCTGGGTACAGAAAAGGTATGTAAACAAGAGCCAGCATAAGAAATAGGTGGGAGAAATAGGCGCCACACAGTTCATTTTTAATTGTTCTCTACAAGTATTGGGCTTTGTGTATACAGACGGACATTTGTGTGTATAGAGAGTGATAAGATAATGAGATTTTATCTCCCCCGCAAGCTTAAACCCATTTAGGGCCAAATTACAAGTGAAGCATTAAATATCGCTTTCGCCAAAGCGATAGTAGCGCCTCCACTGAGTAATACCAGCACCACGTGCATTCGCATTGCTCGGAAGCATTGTGCTCATGAGAGCGTGCTTCTATGGGCTCCAATGGAAGCTTCGTTTCTGATGCCGTCATTCACAGCCCAGAATTAAAGTGCAGCGAAGGGGGTAAGAATGGCAGCATATTGTTATATATATATGTATATGTCTATATACGAGTACATATCTATTTTATATGTGTATATGTTTATATACACATATTAACACATAAATATATATATTTATATAAGCATATACATATATATTTATTTACAGGGAACACACAGTTCCCACAGACTGCAATGTAAGGCACTTTTCAGTGGCATTTTTTTCTAACACTCCACAGCCGCCGATTTTAGCCCGCAAAAACTGCCAAGTACAGTTTTTATTTTCTTTTTTTTTAAATGCTACATTTAAAAAAACAACAACTAACACTTGAGTTTCGGGCAATTTGGGGCACATTTATAAAATTAACCAGAGATCTAATCTCTGGTTCATTTTATAAGCACTAATTGTTACAGCAAGCTTGCGATAGTAATAACCAAGCCACTTGTAATGGCTGTGTTATTTATTGCGTGCCCGCAAACTGGCAAATTTATAATCTGCCCTTTAATGGGTTGGCCGTTTCTAAGGGCACACAGCAGTTTTATATATATAAAAACCTCAAGGACCAAGTTCCCATATACAGTATCCCACAAAAGTGAGTACAACCCCTCACATTTTATTAATATTTTATTATATCTTTTCATGTGACAACACTGAATGAAATGACACTTTGCTACAATGTAATGTAGTGGAGTGTACAGCCTGTATAAGTGTGTAAATTTGCTGTCCCCCTCAAAATAACTCGACACACAGCCCATTAAATGTCTAAACCGTTGGAAACAAAAGTGAGTACACCCCCTAGGTGGAAATGTCCAAATTGGGCCCAATTAGCCATTTTCCCTTCCCTGTGTCATGTGACTCGTTAGTGTTACAAGTTCTCAGGTGTGAATGGGGAGCAGGTTTGTTAAATTTGGAGTTATTGCTCTCGCACTCTCTCATACTGGTCACTGGAAGTTCAACATGGGCACCTCATGGCAAAGAACTCTCTGAGGATCTGAAAAAAAGAATTGTCGCTCTACATAAAGATGTGGCCTAGGCTAAAAGAAGATTGCCAAGACCCTGAAACTGAGCTTGCAGCTATGGTGGGCAAGACCATACAGCGGTTTCACAGGACAGGTTCCACTCAGGACAGGGCCTCGCCATGGTCGACCAAAGAAGTTGAGTACACATGCTCAGTGTCATATCCAGAGGTTGTCTTTGGGAAATAGACATATGAGTGCTGCCAGCATTGCTGGTCTGAGAGGTATGCTCAGACCATACGCCGCACACACTGCATCAAATTGGTCTGCATGGCTGTACGTCCCAGAAGGAAGCCTCTTCTAAAGATGATGCACAAGAAAGCCTGCAAACAGTTTGCTGAAGACAAGCAGACTGAGGACATGGATTACTGGAACCATGTCCTGTGGTCCAATGAGACCAAGATAAACTTATTTGGTAAAGATGGTGTCAAGCGTGTGTTGCGGCAACCAGGTGAGGAGTACAAAGACAAGTTTGTCTTGCCTACAGTCAAGCATGGTGGTGGGAGTGTCTTAGTCTGGGCTTGCATGAGTGCTGCTGGCACTGGGAAGCTACAGCTCAATTGAGGGAACCATGAAATGCCAACATGTACTGTGACATACTGAAGCAGAGCATGATCCCCTCCATTTGGAGACTGAGCCACAGGGCCAGTATTCACAACATGATAACGACCCCAAACACACCTCCAAGATGACCCCTGCCTTTCTAAAGAAGCTGAGGGTAAAGATGATGGACTGGCCAAGCATGTCTCTAGACCTAAACCCTATTGAGCATCTATGGGGCATCTTCAAACGGAAGGTGGGGGAGCGCAAGGTCTCTAACATCCACCAGCTTCGTGATGTTGTCATGGAGGAGTGGAAGAGGACTCCAGGGGCATCCTGTGAAGCTCTGGTGAACTCCATGCCCAAGAGGGTTTAAGGCAATGCTGGAAAATAATGGTGGGCCCACACAAAATATTGACACTTTGGACCTAATTTGGACATGTCCACCTAGGGGTGTACTCACTTTTGTTGCCAATGGTTTATACATTAATGGCGGTGTGTTGAGTTATTTTGAGGGGACAGCAAATTTACACTGTTATACAGGCTGTACACTCACTACTTTACATTGTAGCAAAGTGTAAATTCTTCAGTGTTGTCACATGAAAAGATATAATAAAATATTTACAAAAATGTGAGGGGTGTACTCACTTTTGTGGGATACTGTATTTTATACTCTGTAGTTTATATAAAAAGTAGTGAAAAACAATTTTACAGTACACTGTTCCTTTAAACTGAGTTCTTCAGTTTACTCTCAGGATCATTTCTGGTATTTGCACTGCAGCTATTGTGGAAAGATTGTGAATATGCAATTGGGGGTTAGTCCCAGTTACGTGTATTAGGATTATGGGATTTGTTATTTGAGGAACTTCTGTGAAAAGGTGTTTTTATGCCTTTGTTCTAGTATTACAGATCTACCTTTAGATTGATATTGAAATGTGAATTGCCAAGTGCCAATGAAAAAAAACAACAGAACAGAGCTGGAGACAAAAAAATAAAGAAAAAAGTGCAAATGAAGGAACAAAATGGCATTCTGGGAAAGAGAAAAAAAAAAAGAAGGCCAGTGACAGAAAAATGTGAACAAAATAAAAATAGTACAGTGAAGGAAAGGGACAATAGATACTTGATCTCTGTTGTCTAGCTATAGAATAATAAATAAATCTAAAACAAATAAACATCTTGTTTGCTGCAATTGTATTTCATTAGTACATTGCACCCTCCAATTGATTTATTTGGAGTGGCCAATCCTGGCTTGAGACTGCAGAGAACAAGGCTAGCCACAGTCACAATGTTAGTAATACAGTGCATTGTTTTTGTAGTTGTTCAAAACTCGGCAGCGTGCATTTCCAGTTATAACAATTAGAAAAGCTACAATTTTCAGAGCAAATTACATGTAAAGGAGGCAAAATAAATAATGAAAGTATTCTGCAAAATTATTTTACTACGCTTAACTAAACATTTTATATTAAAATTTCAAGGTGGTTTACTGTCTATTTAATTCACTGTTCTGAGTGAATGGAACAAGAAGGGTGTTCCAATTAGTAATAAATACTTGAAGAGATGCTGGAGTGGATCCTGCAGGATGCTAAAACATTGCCATTTGAATGAGCCCATTTATATTTGCCCCCTAAATAGTCACTGCAAAGGTGATAAAATTTATATAGGCTTTTCAAGGGATATATCCCTGGACTGCAAAACATTGTAAACATTTCTAAAAAATAAATTAAAAAAAAGTCTTCAAAAACTGTATTTTGTATCCTGCATGTATGTGTATATATTTATATGCCCAGGGTTGCACACAAATAGAAAAATATGCACTCAGAAATTAAGTGCACTCATTGGGTCTATCTGTACGTGCTGTATGTCTGAGGAAGGGGGCTAACCCCCAAAAAACTTCACATTTTGGCATTAAAAATCTTCTGAACAAAGACCCGGTGAGTGCACTTCATTTCTGACTGCATATATATATTTTTTGTATATCTATATATATATATATATATATATATATATATATATACAGGTGGCCCTTGGTTTACAACGGTTCAATTTACGCCGCATCAGAATAACAACCTTTTTTTCAGTCATGTGACTGCTATTGAAAAGCATTGAGAAGCAGTGCATTGATTAAAATAGCCAGTAGGTGGAGCTGTCCGCTTGTGTTACAGCAAAGCCAAGCAAGCTGAAATTAATCAGTTTAACCAGACCTGAGCTATCGAGCAGATTTCAAAGAAACATGATCTTCCTGTCTATAAATCCAGTCCAGATTGGAAATGCATAGAAATAACTGTTTGCAGAAAAAGTGAAGTGAAGTCTGTGTTGTGTGATTATTTTATTAGGTTTAGAATGCTGTTTAGCAAATGTTTATCTTCATTTAACTTAGTTTAATTATATATTCTGTGTTGTGTGATTATTTTATTAGGTTTATAATGCTGTTTAGCATTTAAAGTCTTCATTTCAAAGCTTTAAAAATAATGTATTAGGTGTTTCTTATGACAATTTTGAGAGGGGCCTGGAACCTAACGCCCTCACTTCCCATTGACTTACATTAAAAACTGGGTTTCGATTTACAACCATTCCTTCTGGAACCTAACCCCGGCGTAAACTGAGGGCTACCTGTGTGTGTGTATATATATATATATATATATATGTGTGTGTGTGTGTAAATATATATATATACCAGTATATATATATATATATATATATATATATATAACAGAATACAGACCGCACTCCTAACTTTTTTCTTTGAGACCCTGGGTGCAGCAGAAGCAAAAAATAGGAAATAACAGAGTGCACTCCAAGGGATTTGGATTTGTTGCATAAATAATCACTTTACTGTGAACGTTTTCAGGACAATAAGTCCGTCCTCAGACATAAATATATATATATTTACAGTACAATTTTAAAGGGGCTTGAAACTCAAATTTCATTCTTTCATGATTCAGATAGAGTATGTAATTTTAAATTAGTTTCCAATGTATATATATTATCTCATTTGTTTTGTTCTCATTATATCCTTTATTGAAGAGTATACCTAGGTAGGCTCAGAAGTTGCTCATTTATTGCTGCTTACATATGCCTTTTGTCATTGGCTTTTAGCTGGCTCCCAGTAGTATTATTGCTCCTTTAATAAAGGGTACCAAGAGAATGAAGCAAACTAGATAACAGCTCAACTAGATAACAGCTCAAAAATGTTCTCCCCTTTAATTTGTTCCCAATTATCCACTTTACCTGCTGGAGTGTATTACATTGTTTACAAGTATTTCCTTTACCCTCATATTGGCATTTGAAATTGTTTATTTAGCCTGTGGTATCCCCCACCTACCCTGAAAGTTTTTGGCCTTGCGGCCAAGCTATGTAAACACAGCCAGCAGAATAAATTACACTCCCAGTGGGATATAGAAACGATAAGGTAATAAAATGTTAATTTTCCATTGTTCTCTCCAAGTATTGGTGATTGGTTTATGGACAGATATAAGATAAAGCAGCAAGTATATGAACACAATCTGATAAAGTAATGAGATCTGATTATACTTACAAGCTCAACCCATTTTATAGGTTGTGGCTTCAAAACACAAAATCGGCTGATTCATATACACAAATAAGCCTTAAAAAAGCAAATCTCATGCATTTTATACTGTTCATCTGATAAAAAAAGTTATTAGAAACACATTAAGGGAGATAACAGAATTTATGCTTACCTGATAAATTACTTTCTCCAACGGTGTGTCCGGTCCACGGCGTCATCCTTACTTGTGGGATATTCTCTTCCCCAACAGGAAATGGCAAAGAGCCCAGCAAAGCTGGTCACATGATCCCTCCTAGGCTCCGCCTACCCCAGTCATTCGACCGACGTAAAGGAGGAATATTGCATAGGAGAAAACATATGATACCGTGGTGACTGTAGTTAGAGAAAATAAATTATCAGACCTGATTAAAAAACCAGGGCGGGCCGTGGACCGGACACACCGTTGGAGAAAGTAATTTATCAGGTAAACATAAATTCTGTTTTCTCCAACATAGGTGTGTCCGGTCCACGGCGTCATCCTTACTTGTGGGAACCAATACCAAAGCTTTAGGACACGGATGAAGGGAGGGAGCAAATCAGGTCACCTAAATGGAAGGCACCACGGCTTGCAAAACCTTTCTCCCAAAAATAGCCTCAGAAGAAGCAAAAGTATCAAACTTGTAAAATTTGGTAAAAGTGTGCAGTGAAGACCAAGTCGCTGCCCTACATATCTGATCAACAGAAGCCTCGTTCTTGAAGGCCCATGTGGAAGCCACAGCCCTAGTGGAAGTGAGCTGTGATTCTTTCAGGGAGGCTGCCGTCCGGCAGTCTCATAAGCCAATCTGATGATGCTTTTAATCCAAAAAGAGAGAGAGGTAGAAGTTGCTTTTTGACCTCTCCTTTTACCAGAATAAACAACAAACAAGGAAGATGTTTGTCTGAAAATCCTTTGTAGCATCTAAATAGAATTTTAGAGCACGAACTACATCCAAATTGTGCAACAAACGTTCCTTCTTTGAAACTGGATTCGGACACAAAGAAGGCACGACTATCTCCTGGTTAATATTTTTGTTAGAAACAACTTTGGAAGAAAACCAGGTTTAGTACGCAAAACCACCTTATCTGCATGGAACACCAGATAAGGAGGAGAACACTGCAGAGCAGATAACTCTGAAACTCTTCTAGCAGAAGAAATTGCAACCAAAAACAAAACTTTCCAAGATAATAACTTAATATCAACGGAATGTAAGGGTTCAAACGGAACCCCTTGAAGAACTGAAAGAACTAGATTTAGACTCCAAGGAGGAGTCAAAGGTTTGTAAACAGGCTTGATTCTAACCAGAGCCTGAACAAAGGCTTGAACATCTGGCACAGCTGCCAGTCTTTTGTGAAGTAAAACAGATAAAGCAGAAATCTGTCCCTTCAGAGAACTTGCAGATAATCCTTTCTCCAAACCTTCTTGTAGAAAGGATAGAATCTTAGGAATTTTTATCCTTGTTCCATGGGAATCCTTTAGATTCACACCAACAGATATATTTTTTCCATATTTTATGGTAAATTTTTCTAGTTACAGGCTTTCTAGCCTGAATCAGAGTATCTATTACAGAATCTGAGAAACCCACGCTTTGATAAAATCAAGCGTTCAATCTCCAAGCAGTCAGTTGGAGGGAACCAGATTCGGATGTTCGAATGGACCTTGAACAAGAAGGTCCTGTCTCAAAGGTAGCTTCCATGGTGGAGCCGATGACATATTCACCAGGTCTGCATACCAAGTCCTGCGTGGCCACGCAGGAGCTATCAAGATCACCGAAGGCCCTCTCCTGATTGATCCTGGCTACCAGCCTGGGGAATGAGAGGAAACGGTGGGAATACATAAGCTAGGTTGAAGGTCCAAGGTGCTACTAGTGCATCTACTAGAGTCGCCTTGGGATCCCTGGATCTGGACCCGTAGCAAGGAACCTTGAAGTTCTGACGAGACGCCATCAGATCCATGTCTGGAATGCCCCATAATTGAGTTATTTGGGCAAAGATTTCCGGATGGAGTTCCCACTCCCCCGGATGGAATGTCTGACGACTCAGAAAATCCGCTTCCCAATTTTCCACTCCTGGGATGTGGATCGCAGACAAGTGGCAGGAGTGATCCTCCGCCCATTGAATTATCTTGGTCACTTCCTCCATCGCCAGGGAACTCCTTGTTCCCCCCTGATGATTGATATATGCAACGGTCGTCATGTTGTCTGATTGAAACCTTATGAATTTGGCCTTTGCTAGTTGAGGCCAAGCTCTGAGAGCATTGAATATCGCTCTCAGTTCCAGAATGTTTATCCGATAGATCCCGATAGACCCTGAGCTTTCAGGGATTCCCAGACCGCGCCCCAGCCCACTAGACTGGCGGTCGGTCGTGACAATGACCCACTCTGGTCTGCGGAAGCTCATTCCCTGTGACAGATTGTCCAGGGTCAGCCACCAACGAAGTGAATCTCTGGTCTTTTGATCTACTTGAATCATCGGAGACAAGTCTGTATAATCCCCATTCCACTGTCTGAGCATGCACAGTTATAATGGTCTTAGATGAATTCGTGCAAAAGGAACTATGTCCATTGTTGCAACCATCAATCCTATTACTTCCATGCACTGCGCTATGGAAGGACGAGGAACAGAATGAAGTACTTGACAAGAGCTTAGAAGTTTTGATTTTCTGACCTCTGTCAGAAAAATCCTCATTTCTAAGGAATCTATTATTGTTCCCAAGAAGGGAACTCTTGTTGACGGGGACAGAGAACTTTTTTCTTTGTTCACCTTCCATCCGTGAGATCTGAGAAAGGCTAGGTGCCGTATGAGCCTTTACTTTTGACAGGGACGACGCTTGAATTAGGATGTCGTCCAAGTAAGGTACTACTGCAATGCCCCTTGGTCTTAGAACCGCTAGAAGGGACCCTAGTACCTTTGTGAAAATCCTTGGAGCAGTGGCTAATCCGAATGGAAGTGCCACAAACTGGTAATGCTTGTCCAGAAAAGCGAACCTTAGGAACTGATGATGTTCCTTGTGGATAGGAATATGTAGGATACGCATCCTTTAAGTCCACGGTGGTCATAAATTGACTTTCCTGGATGGTAGGTAGGATCGTTCGAATAGTTTCCATTTTGAACGATGGTACCCTGAGAAATTTGTTTAGGATCTTCAGATCCAAAATTGGTCTGAATGTTCCCTCTTTTTTGGGAACTACGAACAGATTGGAATAAAACCCATTCCCTTGTTCTCTTATTGGAACTGGATGTATCACTCCCATCTTTAACAGGTCTTCTACACAATGTAAGAATGCCTGTCTCTTTATTTGGTTTGAGATAATTGAGACCTGTGGAACCTTCCCCTTGGGGGTAGTTCCTTGAATTCCAGGAGATAACCTTGAGAAACTATTTCTAGTGCCCAAGGATCCTGAACATCTCTTGCCCAAGCCTGAGCAAAGAGAGAGAGTCTGCCCCCCACTAGATCCGGTCCCGGATCGGGGGCTATCCCTTCATGCTGTTTTGGTAGCAGTGGTAGGCTTCTTGGCCTGCTTACCCTTGTTCCAGCCTTGCATTGGTTTCCAGGCTGGTTGGGCTGTAAGGCATTACCCTCTTGCTTAGAGGATGCAGAATTAGAGGCTGGTCCGTTTCTGCGAAAGGGACGAAAATTAGGCTTATTTTTAGCCTTAAAAGACCTATCCTGTGGAGGGCGTGGCCCTTTCCCCCAGTGATGTCTGAAATAATCTCTTTCAAATCTGGTCCAAATAATGTTTTACCTTTGAAAGGAATGTTAAGCAATTTTGTCTTGGAAGACACATCCGCTGACCAAGACTTTAGCCAAAGCGCTCTGCGCGCCACGATAGCAAACCCTGAATTTTTCGCCGCTAATCTAGCTAATTGCAAAGCGGCATCTAAAACAAAAGAGTTAGCCAATTTAAGTGCGTGAACTCTGTCCATAACCTCCTCATAGAAGATTCTCTACTGAGCGACTTTTCTAGTTCCTCGAACCAGAAACACGCTGCCGTAGTGACAGGAACAATGCATGAAATTGGTTGTAGAAGGTAACCCTGCTGTACAAAAATCTTTTTAAGCAAACCCTCTAATTTTTTATCCATAGGATCTTTGAAAGCGTTTGTTTTAGAGTAGAAACCGCCCCCTTGACCTTGGGACTGTCTGCCATAAGTCCTTTCTGGGGTCGACTATAGGAAATAATTTCTTAAATATAGGGGGGGGGAACAAAAGGTATACCGGGCTTTTCCCACTCTTTATTTACTATGTCCGCCACCCGCTTGGGTATTGGAAAAGCGTCGGGGGGCACCGGAACCTCTAGGAACTTGTCCATCTTACATAATTTCTCTGGAATGACCAAATTGTCACAATCATCCAGAGTAGATAACACCTCCTTAAGCGATGCCGCGGAGATGTTCAATTAATTTAAATGTAATCACATCAGGTTCAGCTTGTTGAGAAATTTTCCCTGAATCTGATAATTTCTCCCTCAGACAAAACCTCCCTGGCCCCCTCAGACTGGTGTAGGGGCATTCAGAACCATTATCATCAGCGTCCTCATGCTCTTCAGTATCTAAAACAGAGCAGTCGCGCTTCGCTGATAAGTGTGCATTTTGGCTAAAATGTTTTTGATAGAATTATCCATTACCGCCGTTAATTGTTGCATAGTAAGGAGATTGGCGCGCTAGATGTACTAGGGGACCTCCTGAGTGGCAAGACTGGTGTAGACCGAAGGAGGAATGATGCAGTACCATGCTTACTCCCCTCACTTGAGGCAATCATCTGGCATCATTTTCATTGTCACATAAATCACATACTCACATTTAAATGAGAAGGAACCTTGGCTTCCCCACATTCAGAACACAGTCTATCTGGATAGTTCAGACATGTTAAACAGGCATAAACTTGATAACAAAGTACAAAAAAACGTTTTAAAATAAAACCGTTACTGTCACTTTAAATTTTAAAGCTGAACACACTTTACTTACTGAAATTGCGAAAAAATATGAAGGAATTGTTCAAAATTCACAAAATTTCACCACAGTGTCTTAAAGCCTTAAAAGTATTGCACACCAAATTTGGAAGCTTTAACCCTTAAAATAACGGAACCGGAGCCGTTTTTAACTTTAACCCCTTTACAGTCCCTGGTATCTGCTTTGCCTGAGACCCAAACCAAGCCCAAAGGGGAATACGATACCAAATGACGCCTTCAAGAAGTCTTTTTAATGTATCAGAGCTCCTCACAATGCGACTGCCATGTCATCGCTTCTCAAAAACAAACTGCGCAAGAACGGCGCGGAAAATGAGGCTCTGCCTATGATTAGGAAAGGCCCAGAGAATAAGGTGTCTAAAACAGTGCCTGCGATATATTTTAATACAACTCCCAAGATTAAAATAACTCTTTAAAGTTAAAATCCATTAAATATGCATATAAAGTAATCGTTTTAGCCCAGAAAAATGTCTACCAGTCTTTAAAGCCCTTGTGAAGCCCTTTATTCTTATATTTCAACTAAGAAAATGGCTTACCGGATCCCATAGGGAAAATGACAGCTTCCAGCATTACCAAGTCTTGTTAGAAATGTGTCATACTTCAAGCAGCAAAGTCTGCCCACTGTTTCCCCAACTGAAGTTACTTCATCTCAACAGTCCTGTGTGGAAACAGCCATCGATTTTAGTAACGGTTGCTAAAATCATCTTCCTCTTACAAACAGAAATCTTCATCTATTTTCTGTTTCAGAGTAAATAGTACATACCAGCACTATTTTAAAATAACAAACTCTTGATTGAAGAATAAAACTACATTTAAACACCAAAAAACTCTTAACCATCTCCGTGGAGATGTTGCCTGTGCAACGGCAAAGAGAATGACTGGGGTAGGGCGGAGCCTAGGAGGGATCATGTGACCAGCTTTGGCTGGGGCTCTTTGCCATTTCCTGTTGGGGAAGAGAATATCCCACAAGTAAGGATGACGCCGTGGACCGGACACACCAATGTTGGAGAAAACAATTTTATAGTGTACTTTCCCTTTAAGTAATGTAGTTATACATGTGGACAACGCATTGAACCTAGGGTAGATATTCAGTGCTACCAACATTTTCATTCTAATTTTCTCAGTCAGAACCTATTGCCCTTAGGGAATTCACTAATTAATCAAAGTTTCTAGAAGCTTTAGCTAAACACCACATTCTGTTTGGACCTTTCTTCAGAATCATGCATGCATAATGTAGCATGATTACATAACAATAATGGCATCTTTGTTTTTGTGGTGGAATGTCTCTCTACTTTTGCTGTGTCCTTGTGTTACACTTATTTGATGTTGCTGTTCTGGTAACTGACACAGTGGGAAATCATTGTATTTCTATCACAAACTCTATAATGAGTGACCAGGAAATGTATCAATTAGGAGATATCCTGTCTGACTAGAAAATGTCTGTAAAAATGCATTGTTTTGAGTCTAATATTCTGTACAATGCAGGAAAATGGAACTAGTAGAGATATTTATTGTGTTTACTTTTGTGCACTTTTGCTTTAATGTTGTACCTCAGGGCTTGACAAACCCAATGAGCCATGGCCCCTATTGGACTGGCTATTTGATAGTCTGACTAGCTTCTAATTCTCATATTACATTTTTAATTGTATTATCCATGTTCATTAAGTTAAGAGGACATTGCAACACATAAATTGCTTATTTATTATTTTATGGTTTCTTTTTGCCACACCTATCAGTAATCAGTATATGTAGGGATATCACAGGCACAATCAACTATTTCAGATGCTAAAATAAAGGTAAATGAACTATTTAGATACAATTTATTACATTCCAGCAGGTAAAAAGGATCATTTGGAATAAATTAAAGGGGAGAAAAAATATGGTACATAAAACATTGTCCTTTCCTTTAAGGGTAGCATCATGTTCTAACTAGGGAGGGAACCCAAACACAATGGAGGTTTATTGTAGACATAATGGTTCTGTACCAGTAAATTACTTATTTTAGATGGTCTTTTATTTCTAAAATGTTTCTCAGTTCCATTCCTCAAGGGCCCCTAACAGATAAAATGTAAAGGAATTCTCTTCCTGAATACAGGTAAGACAGTTCTAACGATTGAACTAATAAACAGCCCTAGAAGGAATTACTTACAAATCTGTTTTCTTGAAGAGTGGAATTAAGAAACACTGCTTTAAAGGGTGCATTCATTTTGATTGTTTTTTTAGTAATCTGTTTACAGGTGCAGAACTACCATTGGTTCAGCTGGTGTAGTCAGTGGTGAGTGCAGTAGGGTGACCATATTGCCGCTTTAAAAAGGGACACATATGAAAAATACATATGTCAGGGCTTTTTTCAAGGATGCTTAACCCTGACATATGTATTTTTCATATGTGTCCCTTTCATATGTGCTTAACCCTGACATATGTATTTTTCATATATGTCCCTTTATAAAGTGGCAATATGGTCACTCTACACCAGGGCCCAAGTGCTGGAGGGGGCCAGTAGCCAGTCTATACGTAGGCTTGTGCAAAATGTGTACATTCCTAATGCCGTGAAGCTTCTTTTTAATGCAGGTTGAAGGTCCATCTATCTATTTATCTACTGTATATATGCTCTAAATAATTATACAGAGAGGCATGCATATTATTACTATTGCTTACTACTGAGTTACCTATGGGTCCAAAAATAATTTGCCCTACTGCCCTCTGTTGAGTAGGTCCTCTATTGCCTCTTTAATTTTTGAGGTTTATGTTGTAATTAACCTAAAACTTTCATTAGCTTTATTAACATATGGTCTCAATATTTTGTCTTACCCTGTGATGTTTGCTCTACATTTTTGACTCCCTTGATTGAGCATTTTCTATTGCTATGTATGACAATTTTTTGATGTAAGCCTAATAAATGAGAGATGATTATCGGATTACAGTGCAGTGTGTAAAAGAGATAGTGATCAGTCTATTCCGAATTATGAGTAAGAAGCATTATAAGAGATGTGTTTCATATGAAAGTGTTGTAACCCATATGATTCACATTACTGCAGTAATGCGATGTTGCTTTAAATAAATATATATATATATATATATATATATATATATATATATATATATATATGTGTGTGTGTGTGTGTGTATCAACTAGATCCTTATAAATATTTTCATGGTTACTATGGTAATCTACATTTCCAGTGTACACACAGGAACGGCCAACCTGTTTCTTTTGTAGCTTTTTTGAATGATTTGGGGTGAATGTATATATTGTAGTTTCCAAGCACAATAGCGGAACACAGACATGGGATGGCGCCAGGGTTGCCACCTCAGCCATGTTTTCCTGGACACTTATGAGTTACACATGCTGTAGGGTGTACAGGGTTGGAAGCACAATACATGTTCCCCCTGCTTACCCTACAGCATGTCTAACTTATAAGTGTCCAGGAAAACATGGCTGAGGTGGCAACCCTAGGTGGCACAAGGAGTGTTCAGAATTACTAATTGTTGATATGTCCTGTTGAGAACTGGCTCTGCAGTGCATATGGTGAGGGAAATTAACTATTGGCGATATTATGAGTGGAGCACTACCTTAACGTGCGCCCGTAAAGGGGAAAATTTGCCCCTTTACGAGCACACGTTAAAGAGCCAGCCATTACAAGCGGTTAATGCTCCCGCAAGCTCACGGTTTCACTTTGACCTCTGGTTAATGAAAAAGATGTGCCCGATTGCCCTACAAATAAAGAGGAGAGTTCTTAAAAATTAAAAATAAAGATGAGCTTCTTTTTTTTTTTTAAATGAAAAAACTGCACAAAGCATTTTAAAAGGGTTAACGTGAGGGGATGTGGGGTGGGTGTTAGAAGAAAAATGGCCCCTAAAGTGCCTTTACATAGAGGTAAATGGGGGACTGTGTTTTTACTATAGATATATATGTATAGAATATATATTATAGATCAGATGCGCCCAATCAATTCAACAAATCATATAACTAACCAGTGACCTATTATACTCAGTGTTGGCAGTTATACTAACCACTAAAACAATGGTGTATTCAAAATGGTAAATAAAAATAAATGCAATAAAAGTAAATGCAATGAAAATACAAACATAAACCGTCTCAGTTTGACTAGAAACGAAAGTCCACACTAAAGGAGAATATTCAGTAATCTCCAGGCAGCAAAGCTCATTCCAAATGATATTGGCCAGTCGCACAATCTGTAGAAAAGAAGAAGAGGCGCCAAATAGTGTGTACCGTTTGTGCTATAGGATGCCAGACCCCATATAACAATTCCTACTTACTAGATATTCAGCACTTGAGAAGTGCCACAAGAACCTTCTGGACAATTAACAGCCGTCCAGCAAGCTTTAATGGCAGATCTGTTCCTCCAATTGCGAGCTGTATGAATGACATAAAAACACACAGGCACCACAATAGTGTATATCAGTGAGTAAAGTGACTTAAGCGCATACAACGATATATACTCACAAAATAGTAAGCACTTGATAAGTGCCACAAAGACCTCCTGGACAATTCACAGCTGTCCAGACCGCTGTAACCTCAGGCAAAACTCTGCAATCTCCGATATAGAGGTACGAGGTAACCAAGGAGCTGTCACCGGAACTCACTAACCAAAGCGGCAGATAGAGATGACAGTATAAAAGCTAATACAGCCGTGTTACTATTAAAAAATGTCTTTATTAAAAACAAATAATGCCACAACGCGTTTGGTACCTATGACCGTTTCATCAGGTGTAAATTCAATAGACAATAACGCAGCTTATAAAGCCCAAGTCGGCGTCTAACTCGACATAGAGCGCATGCGTGAACAACCCCACAATTGAACAACCAATCAAAACCACTCGAAAAGCCAGCAAGTTACTGATTGGACACACATAGGGTCTTGGTAGACTACACCTTCCTTTCTGACCAATCGGTTTCATCTTGATACATTTTACTAACGATGTTAACCATTATGAAATTGTTTATTTACCGCAATCAGAAGAATCAACTTTTCAGTCACAAAGTGTCATGATCTTATAGAACATTTAGCTAGATATAACTAACATACTTCTATCTATTTCAACCTGAAATATGTTACTAAACCAGGATGAAATATGATGTGAGATATCCTGTATCGTTGCACTAAAATTAAAAATGAAAATAAAACAACGATCCAGTTCGATATAGCTGTTGAAGAGAAGCTACGCAAACGTGGCTGCAGAGGCAGAGCCAAATCAACCAAAAAGAAAAAAACTCACGAAAATGAGGGAAGGTATATTTAATCTGTCTAGTCACACTTTAACTAATGAAGAAATCTGTGTACTTAGTAGAAGACTTTCGTTTTGTCCCTCTAATAAACATAATCTCTTCGAACTGTTTGTCGACCTGAATAGGTTTGTCAGGAAGCTAAATCTACAAAGATATTTTTGTGACAAAAAATTGAGGTCAACAAATCAAATTCCGATTATTACAGACAATATGCCGGAAAGACCAGTGAGGGATATAGTGTATTGTGAGCCTGAGGACATTTGTGACTCATTATTTGATGAGTTCATACATTCTAACTTAACCCCTTAATGACCGAGGACGTGCAGGGTACGTCCTCAGAAAAAAGGCAGTTAACGCCTGAGGACGTACCCTGCACGTCCTCGGTGTGGAAAGCAGCTGGAAGCGATCCTGCTCGCTTCCAGCTGCTTTCCGGTTATTGCAGTGATGCCTCGATATGGAGGCATCCTGCAATAACCTTAGATGGCCATCCGATGCAGAGAGAGCCACTCTGTGGCCCTCTCTGCACCGGACATCGATGGCCGGTATCGTTGGTGGGTGGGAGCCGGTGTGGGAGGTGGGTGGCGGCCATCGATGGCCCTGGTCATGTGGAGGGGGGCGGGATCTTGGGCGTGGAAGCCCGGGGCGCGCGGGAGCGCGCACGTGCACGGGGGGCGCGCGCGGGAGCGCGCCGGGGCAGGGACCGGGTGGGGACCGCTGCACTACAGAAAAAAATGTGTCCCAAAATAAAAGTGGGACCAGTAATTTTTTTAAAAAAACCTTAGGCGTTATTTAGGTGGTGGGGGTTGGTCCGTGGGGGGGGGGGGGGGAAGCTACACTACAGAAAAAATAAAAATAAAATAAAAAAAATAAACATTTGATTGTGCAAACTGGGTACTGGCAGACAGCTGCCAGTACCCAAGATGGCCCCCAATAAGGCAGAGGGGAGGCTTAGAGAGCTGTTTTGGGGGGGATCAGGGAGGTTGGGGGCTAAGGGGGGATCCTAAACACAGCATATGTAAATATGCTTTTGTTTTTTTTCTTTAAAAAAAAAAAAATCTTTTATTTTAGTACTGGCAGACTTTCTGCCAGTACTTAAGATGGCGGGGACAATAGTGGGGTGGGGGAGGGACGGGAGCTGTTTGGGAGGGATCAGGGGGTGGGATGTGTCAGGTGGGAGGCTGAACTCTACACTAAAGCTAAAATTAACCCTGCAAGCTTCCTACACACTACCTAATTAACCCCTTCACTGCTAGCCATAATACACGTGTGATGCGCAGCAGCATTTAGCGACTTTCTAATTACCAAAAAGCAACGCCAAAGTCATATATTGTCTGCTATTTCTGAACAAAGGGCATCCCAGAGAAGCATTTACAACCATTTGTGCCATAATTGCACAAGCTGTTTGTAAATAATTTCAGTGAGAAACCTAAAATTGTGAAAAAATTTACGTTTTTTTTAATTTGATCGCATTTGGCGGTGAAATGGTGGCATGAAATATACCAAAATGGGCCTAGATCAATACTTGGGGTTGTCTACTACACTACACTAAAGCTAAAATTAACCCTAGAAGCTCCCTACATGCTCACTAATTAACCCCTTCACTGCTGGGCATAATACACGTATTTTGCGCAGGGGCATTTAGCAGCCTTCTAATTACCAAAAAGCAAAGCCAAAGCCATATATGTCTGCTATTTCTGAACAAAGGGGATCCCAGAGAAGCATTTACAACCATTTATGCTATAATTGCATAATTTGTTTGTAAATAATTTCAGTGAGAAACCTAAAGTTTGTGAAAATATTTGTGAAAAAGTGAACAATTTTTTTTATTTGATCGCATTTGGCGGTGAAATGGTGGCATGAAATATACCAAAATGGGCCTAGATCAATACTTTGGGATGTCTTCTAAAAAAAATATATACATGTCAATGGATATTCAGGGATTCCTGAAAGATATTAGTGTTCCAATGTAACTAGCGCTAATTTTGAAAAAAAAGTGGTTTGTAAATAGCAAAGTGCTACTTGTATGTATGGCCCTATAACTTGCAAAAAAAGCAAAGAACATGTAAACATTGAGTATTTCTAAACTCAGGACAAAATTTAGAAACTATTTAGCATAGGTTTTTTTTGGTGGTTGTAGATGTGTAACAGATTTTGGGGGTCAAAGTTAGAAAAAATGTGTTTTTTTCCATTTTTTCCTCATATTTTATAATGTTTTTTATAGTAAATTATAAGATATGATGAAAATTATGGTATCTTTTGAAAGTCAATTTAATGGCGAGAAAAACGGTATATAATATGTGTGGGTACAGTAAATGAGGAAGAGGAAAATTACAGCTAAACACAAACACTGCAAAAATGTAAAAATAGCCTTGGTCCCAAACGGACAGAAAATGGAAAAGTGCTGCAGTCATTAAGGGGTTAATCCCCAAATCAAACTTTAATCCACCTACCACCAGTCCTAATATCACACTTTTTCAAAATTTAGTGCTAGAAGAATTTGGGGCATTGAGTAACAACATCACCAATCATAATTTGAATACATTTGAATTTAAAGCTCTTTCCAATCTTGCATTTGGTAATTAGGCAGGCGGACAAGGGGGGGGGTAGTCCTTCAGGATATGTCTGATATATTGTGGAAGCAATAGGATTTTGCTAGATCCCTGCTACTATGGGGAACTTACGTTTAATCCACTATAGCATATATGGCTAAACTTATAAAATTGATAGATAGGGTTTTTCAGAAGGGATTCTGAATAAAAAGGAGAAGACTATCTAGTTCCCATGTCACCTAATCTGGCCTGTTATTATCATCTGCCGAAAGTCCACAAGAGTTTGAGTAGCCCACCAGGAAGACCCATTATTTCGGGTGTGGGGAATCTGACATGTAACTTGTCAGAATATGTGGACTTTTTTCCTAAAAACAGTAATGGGTTTGGCCTCATTTATCAAAGATACTCCAGACCTTATAGCGAAGATCTCTAAAATTGAAAAAGCAGGCCGCAATCTTATATGGTGTACATGTGATGTAGCCTCTTTGTATTCGAATATAGCACATGATTTAGGTTTAAATGCAGTGGATGATTTTTTTAAAAGAGACCAATATCTACCTTCTAAACAGAGGCTATTCTTATTAGAGGCTATATCTTTTGTGTTGAAACATAACTATTTTGTCTACCAGGAAAGGTTTTTCTTACAGATCAAGGGAATGGCCATGGGCACCAGGTTTGCCCCCAGTTTTGCTAATCTGTTTATGGGGTATTTGAGGAAAATATATCCACAATTCCCCACTGGGGGCGAGCCTGGTGTTCTATGGCGTTTCATTGATGATCTGTTATTCATTTGGAATGGTCCAGAGTAAACTATCCAAGAGTTTATTGTATCTCTTAATAATAATATATGGGCTTAAGTTTCACCTCCAATATAATAGGGACAGTATAATTTTTAGATTTGGTTTTAAGTTGGGATAGTAGTGGACATGTGAATACTAAAACTTTTTTTAAATCGGTGGATACTAATAGTTACTTAAATTTTAAAAGCAACCATACAAAGCGTGGATAAACAACATACTCTACAATCAATTTCTAGGGTTCGTAGGAATTGCACTACCATGAACATTTGATAACCAGGCTGATATCCTCAGGTCTAGGTTTTTAGAGAAAGGTATCCTAGTAGATTGGTGGAAGAAGGATTCAAAAGCCAGAAATAAAGATAGATCAGAGTACTTTATTAATTAATAGCGTTAAATCGGATAATCGAAATTTATCTACATCGAATAATCTGAGGTTTATAACCAAGTTTACTAGTAACCACAATAAGATTAAACATATTTTACGCAAACATTGGTACATTCTACGGAATGATTCTATTTTAAAGAACATTTTGGATGAATTACCTTTATGCACTTTCAAGAGAGCACCGACATTAAAAAATAAATTAGCTCCAACTAAGGTGGTAATGAATAAATATATTAAAGGGAATAATATGAGAGTAAACAAGGAAAATTGGCCTATAGGTAAAAGGGGTTTTTTAGGTGCAATTGTGGGTTTGGTAGTCACACTTCAGGAGATAAATTGAAATTTCAATCTTATTCTACAAAGGAAGAATTTGAGATTAATTCTCGATTCACGTGTGATTCCTGTTATGTAGTTTATCTCCTTGAATGTCAATGTGGGGTTCAGTATGTAGGGAGGTCCTCAAGACCCTTAAGAAAAGGTGGGGGGAACATAACAGGAACATTAAGAAAGGGATAATGAATCATAGTGTCCCACGACATAGTGTTCTCTGTCATGATGGACAAACTAACCTATTTAGCATTTTTCCCTTAGAATATATTGCCCCTAAGTGGGATAGAAATCGGTTAATCCATTTAAGACAGAGAGAGACTTTCTGGATCTGGAAACTCAAGACCCTTGTACCACATGGCCTTAATGAAAATCTAGACATGGCTGCTTTCAATTGAGTTAGCCGAATTGGGTCATGTTATAACATGAGCCAGCTCATGTATTATATTATATCTTATCTAGAGGATGGTTAGTTCCATTGTTGTATGTGTTGTCCACATCTTACAGCAAGTGTTACACAGGATATTTTTATAGTGGTATTTATTATTTATTATCTTTTATACCCAGTCTGATTTGACATTTATGCCCCTTTACATTATGTTTTGGGTATTAATTTATATAATATATATTATATATATTTAAAAAATATTTATTGAATTTTCATTATTTTTATCTTTCTCCAAGTATTCTTCCTGATTTGAAATTTAATATGTATTATATATTGTTTTCATATTGGTTCGGCTGTTTTAGGTCAATATTGTAAATGTGTGAACAACTTTCAGACTTCCAATCAACAGCTATATCGAACTGGATTGTTGTTTTATTTTAATTTTTAATTTTAGTGCAACGATACAGGCTATCTCACATCATATTTCATCCTGGTTTAGTAACATATTTCAGGTTGAAATAGATAGAAGTATGTTAGTTATATCTAGCTAAATGTTCTATAAGATCATGACACTTTGTGACTGAAAAGTTGATTCTTCTGATTGCGGTAAATAAACAATCAATTTCATAATGGTTAACATCGTTAGTAAATGTATCAAGATGAAACCAATTGGTCAGAAAGGAAGGTGTAGTCTACCAAGCCCCTATGTGTGTCCAATCAGTAACTTGCTGGCTTTTCGAGTGGTTTTGATTGGTTGTTCAATTGTGGGGTTGTTCACGCATGCGCTCTATGTCGAGTTAGACGCCGAATTGGGCTTTATAAGCTGCGTTATTGTCTATTGAATTTACACCTGATGAAACGGTCATAGGTACCGGGAAACGCGTTGTGGCATTATTTGTTTTTAATAAAGACATTTTTTAATAGTAACACAGCTGTATTAGCTTTTATACTGTCATCTCTATCTGCCGCTTTGGTTAGTGAGTTCCGGTGACAGCTCCTTGGTTACCTCGTACCTCTATATCGGAGATTGCAGAGTTTTGCCTGAGGTTACAGCGGTCTGGACAGCTGTGAATTGTCCAGGAGGTCTTTGTGGCACTTATCAAGTGCTTACTATTTTGTGAGTATATATCGTTGTATGCGCTTAAGTCCCTTTACTCACTGATATACACTATTGTGGTGCCTGTGTGTTTTTATGTCATTCATACAGCTCGCAATTGGAGGAACAGATCTGCCATTACAGCTTGCTGGACAGCTGTTAATTGTCCAGAAGGTTCTTGTGGCACTTCTCAAGTGCTGAATATCTAGTAAGTAGGAATTGTTATATGGGGTCTGGCATCCTATAGCACAAACTGTACACACTATTTGGCGCCTCTTCTCTTCTTCTTTTCTATATATGTATACAAATATATACATATATATTTATGTGTTAATATGTGTATATACACATATAAACACATAAATATATAAGTATATATTCATATATATGTTTATTTTGCTGTGCGATTTGCTCACTGCGCTGCACTTGGTGCGCTGCACTTGGACGATGCTCCCATTAGTGCCTATGGAAGTGCGCTAACATGAGCACAAGTCTTCCAGGCAATGCGAATGCGAGGTTGCATTCGCATTGCATCTGACTTGTAATATCAACGCACATTTACGTGCGCTGGTATTACTGAGTGAAGCACAAATAATTGCGCTCGTGAAAGCGCAATATTGCGCTCACCTTGTAATCTAGGCCTATATGTTTAACCCCTGTGTGAAGATTAAACAAGTAGTTATACATAAGCATTAGCATATTATTAAAACTTTACATTAACTTCATTTGGAAATAGCTGATCTAGCAGTGGTTTATATTAGGATAATCAGAAATAAACAAGGCATGAGTTTCTGACAAACAACTGTTCAATTTCTAATAAGGTCAAATAATTTTCATTACCACTATTATCAAAGCACAAATATCACTTTAAGAGACAGTCTAGTCCAAAATACACTTTAATGATTCAGATACAGAATGCAATTTTAAACGATTTTCCAATTTACTTTTATCACCAATTTTGCTTTGTTCTCTTGGTATTCTTGAAAGCTAAACCTTTACCTAGGAGACTCATATGCTCATTTCTAAGCCCTTGAAGGCCGCATCTTCTCTCAGGGCATTTTGACAGTTTTCACCACTAGATGGTGTTAGTTCATGTGTGTCATATAGATAACACTGTGCTCACGCCGGTGGAGTTCAGGTAAGCCAGCTCTGACTGGCTAAAATGGATGTCTGTCAAAAGAACTGAAATAAGGTGATGATTTGCAAAGGGTTAGATACAAGGTAATCACAGAGGTAAAAAGTGTATTTATATAACTGTGTTGGTTGTGAAAAACTAGGGAATGGGTAATAAAGGGATTATCTATCTTTTTAAACAATAAACATTCTGGTGTAAACTATCCCTTTAATTTCTTCGAATATACAAACTACATTCTGATAAAGGAACGGATGATCTAAAGTTCTCCACCCAGATGAGATAATCTAAAATTATCTGTAAACAATACCGAGTCCATGATGGGATGATCTAAAGACACATTTTATACTTTGAACTTTGCATCTCACGAAGAGGCGTAACTCACATTTTTGTATGCAATGACGAAATACATACATAAACGATAGTGATCTATAAAATAATCATTTCAAAATCACATTTAATGTATATTGTAATCATATTACAAATTCAAAAATTCTATAAACAGTACATAGTCAAATAGTTGTTAAAACCCCAGTGCAGTAGGCAGATTTATATTATTTCATACAAATTGTCCTTACACAATGTGGAAAAAAAATATGGTCAATGTAGATGGTTGAACTAGTCTTTAAGGTATACAGTAATTTTTGAAAACAAAGTTAAAATTGTAAACAAGAAGACATCAAAATTCAAACGGTTCTGTATTTCTGTTGTGAAATGTGTTTCGCAGCATTGGCGATTAGAGTCAACAGGGGCGTTCCTTGAGCACATATCAAGTGTCCTCACAATTGGTATCAGAATGATTGAAGAATATTACGTCTGTAGGTCTCATGGTTTAATCTTGCCGAATATAGGCTAGCAAGCTTCCTTCAAAATACAAATTGTGCTTATTAAAGCTAAAGTGACCCAAATATTTTCTTTCCTGATTCAAATAGAGCATGCGGTTTTAAACAACTTTCCAATTTACTTCTTTTATCTAATTTTCTTTTCTTCTCTTGGTATCCTTTGTTGGAAAGCATACCTAGGTAGGCTCAGAAACTAGCTGCTGATTGGTGGCTGCACCTATATGCTTCTTACCATTGGCTTACCAATGTTATCAGCTAGCTCCCAGAAGTGCAAAATTAATAATAGAAGTAAATTAGGAAGTTGTTTCAAATTGCATGCTCTATCTGAATCACGAAAGAAAACATTTGTTTTTCCTGTCCCTTTAAGAAAAAAAGACATTTGCTGAAGATTTTGTGTCACTATTGTTGGTATCTCTTTATCACTTTCGTTCTCCCCTATTAAATTCAGCATTCTAGCAAGATTCATAATTTATTTATGGAGGTAAGCTCACAACTCTAAGGGAATTCCTGGTTTAACCCCTCTTCTTATATCATTCAGTGAGGCTTTCCCATTCAAGGATCAGTGTGGTATTTCTCGCTATGCTGATATTATTTTTATAATACCACTAATAAAAAAGCACCAGTTCTTTTTCTCTTTTTCTCTGAAGTCAAGGAATCACAGTAGTGCTCACAGCCTAATCCCAAAGAGGGAGGGGTACCCCAGAAAGCAGTCCCAAACAAAATCTGGAGAAAACAGAAGAGGTAAGGGCGCACAGACCACAGGATCCTATCTAGTGTAGTATGTTATAATCCACATAGCAGTTTACTTAAAGGGACATTATACACTCGTTTTTTTCTTTGCATAAATGTTTTGTAGATGATCTATTTATATAACCCATAAAGTTTTTTTTTTTTTTTTTTTTTTTTTTTTAAATGGATAGTTTTGCTTATCTTTAAATAACATTGCTCTGATTTTCAGACTCCTAACCAAGCCCCAAAGTTTTAGGAGAATACCGACGTATACTTATTCCAGCTTGCTTCTGTTTGTGTAAAGGGTCTTTTCATATGCAAAGGAGGGGGAGGGGAATTTGAGCTAAACTGGAACTGGAAGCTTCTAAGTAAGTTTTTAAACAGTTTTATACTGGATTTTTATATCAGTATCTGTGCATCTTATTCTTTAAAGTAGTGTCTATTACATGCAGTTATATGAAAATTGGTGTATACTATTCCTTTAAAGAAAGCCAAATGGTCACTCACTTGTTAAAACCTCAACTTAAATGAGGTATGGAATCCGCATGGAGGCTAGGAACAGCCTAAGAATCCTCTCCATATTCGTCCCAGAAAGAACTCCAAACAGAAGGTTAAGCGTTAGGAGTAAAGGATATCCAGAACGCCTTGGGGTGGATATAGTAAAAGAGAGTGTTATTGTAGGTGTATATACCGTTACTTCAGAAGTGTTATGTAGTAAAAAGTACTGCGGATTACACGGATGTGAGCGGATTGTTTACAGGCAGCGTGTAACAACCAACCTGTCTGGAAACACTATATATAAATATATATATATATATATATTTATTTATTTATTTATTATGTGTTTATATGTGTATATACACATATTAACACATAAATATATGTGTATATAAGCATATACATATATATATTTGCAGTTTTAACAGAGTCCCCCTAGACCGCAATGAAAAGGCATTTTTCAGTGCTGCTCACTTTAACCCCTAAAAACTGCGTCATGCAGTTATTATTAGAAGAGAAAAAAAAGATGCTAATACAGGTATGTTTTATTTTATTAAAGGAACTACACACTCGGGGGACTTTTTTTTAATTAAAGGGACAGTCAACACCAGAATTTTTTGTTGTTTAAAGATATAGATAATCCCTTTATTACTCATTCCCTAGTTTTGCATAACCAACAGTTATAATAATATACTTTTTATCTCATTAATAACCTTGTATTCAAGCCTCTGCAAGCTGTCCCCTTATTTCGGTTCTTTGATAGACTTGCATTTTAGCCAGTCAGTGCTTATGCCTAGGTTACTTCACGTGCGTGAGCTCAATGTTATCTATATGACACACATGAACTAACGCCCTCTAATAGTGAAAAACTGTCAGAATGCATTCACATAAGAGGCGGCCTTCAGGGTCTAAGAAATTAGCATATGAGCCTTCCTAGGTTTAGCTTTCAACTAAGAATACCAAGAGAACAAAGCAAAATTGGTGATAAAAGTAAATTGGAAAGTTGATTAACCCTTTAGTGACCAGACCCCTTTCCCATTTGTTGACCGTTTGAGACCAAGGCTATTTTTACATTTCTGCTGTGTTTGTGTTTAGCTTTAATTTTCCTCTTACTCATTTACTGTACCAACACATATTATATACCATTTTTTCTTGCCATTAAATAGACTTTCTAAAGATACCATTATTTTTATCATATGTTATAATTTATTATACAAAAA
Source organism: Bombina bombina (assembly GCF_027579735.1). Lineage (NCBI taxonomy): Eukaryota > Metazoa > Chordata > Amphibia > Anura > Bombinatoridae > Bombina > Bombina bombina. The sequence continues at coordinate 209,351,851 of NC_069506.1, forward strand.
TATAGAAAATATGATGAAAAAATTGAAAAAACACACACTTTTTCTAACATTGACCCCCAAAATCTGTTACACATCTACAACCACCAAAAAACACCCATGCTAAATAGTTTCTAAATTGTGTCCTGAGTTTAGAAATACCCAATGTTTACATGTTATTTGCTTATTTTGCAAGTTATAGGGCAATAAATACAAGTAGCACTTTGTTATTTCCAAACCATTTTTTTTTTCAAAATTAGCTATAGTTATCAAAGCGTTGTATGCTTCCCCATCAGCGTCAGTTAGAGGTCTAGGTTTAATGTCCCCTTCTTTCCCAATTACCAACGGGACAAGACAGGGATGTCCCCTATCCCCTTTAATTTTTGCCTTAGTTATGGAACCCCTTGCTGCGGCTATTAGATCTAACCCAGCGATTGAAGGGGTGACAATCGCAGGAATCCCCCAAAAAACAGCGTTGTTCGCCGATGATCTTACTATATTTTTGGGGAATCCTACCCATTCCCTTCCTGCCCTTATGAACCTTTTACACACCTTTGGAACAGTTTCTCACTACAAGTTAAATGTCAATTAGACAGATGCTTTCACAATGAACATTTCTCAAACCGAGTATGCTTCTCTTAAGCGGCAATATTCGTTTAACTGGTCACAACACCGGATTAAACATCTAGGAGTATTCCTATCTTGGAATGTCACTACTATAGTTGAATCCAACTTTTACCCTCTTCTGCATTCCTTTCAAAACTCAGTAGAGCGCTGGAATGTTCCTTGTATCTCATGGTTAGGAAGGGTTGCAGCTTTTAAAATGACTCTCTTACCAAAGTTGACCTATCTGTTTAGAACCTTACCTATACCTATACCCAAATCTCTTATAGGGAAATTCCAGCTGCTCTGTAATAAATTTATTTGGAAATTTAATCGACCACGAGTGGCTACAAAAAAACTTACAACTTCCAGTGCTGAGTGGGGGCGCGGGCGCCCCTAACCTAACGTGTTATCACGAGGCTTCAAGGTTAGCCCATATTCTCCCATGGAACATGGATACTTCGGAATGCAAGTGGTGGAAAATAGAGCAGGCGACTCTTCCTGACTCGCTCCCTCTTTCAGACTTGCTTTGGATTCCCAAGCATACCCAAACTTCTTTTCGTATCCAGAACTTTATAATCCTGTCGGCGTTACGTTTCTGGGATAAAATCCGATCCCTACAACAGATTGCTCCGCATCCCTCGCCGGTCCATACGCTGTCAGGCCTTCTTCGGGCTCTTAAGGACTCACATCCTTCACTATGGCAATCGCATGGCATTTCCACTATTAAAGATCTTTTCCCAGGGGGACAACTAATGTCACCGGCTTCCTTTACCTCCACATACCATCCTACTCAGCTACTTCATTTTGAGTTCTGGAGGCTTAGAAGCCTTCTCCATTCATGGGGGTTTACAACATTTCCTTTACGGGCTCTTACTAATTGGGAGCGGCGTTGGGCTACAGCTCGGAGGATTCCCAGATCACTATCCATTTCCTATCAAGATTTGCTTAACCCCCCGATTTTTTATAAATCGTCTTACATTGTGTCGTGGGAGAGGGCTCTGTGCTTCCACGCCTCACAGGAGGAGTGGACCAGGGCCACGTTTCTCACGAAGCAGGCTATTCACTGTATCACCTTATTAGAGCTACACCTCAAAATTTACACCCAGTGGCATCTCACTCCCTTATGGCTTTTCAAAATATCTCCCCTAAATTCTCTGCTATGCTGGAGGGAATGTGGGGAAGTAGGCTCACCGCTACATGCATGGTGGGGATGCCCCATACTGCAGCCTCTCTGGACAATGCTCTCCCGCAAGTGTCCTGTTCTCGATTCCACTATATGGACCAAGCCACAAACCATACTTTTTCATTTGTCAATTGAGACTCCCCTCAATCCTAGAGGGTTGTTTACTATCTACCTAATGATGGCCATTAAGCTCTCGATTGCTCGACTATGGAAACAGGCTAGGCCTCCCTCCTGGAATGATATAGCTAAAATCATGGATTACTTGGAGGTTATGGAGAGCCCTATCTTTACCATCAATAACAAGACGACCTTACATGTTCAGACTTGGGAAATTTGGAGACACATTAAATAGGTCCAGGACTCAGTGTATACAGAGGTCCGGTTGAATATATAGGTCTTAGTATCCTCTTCTGTCCGTCTTTCCCCTCCTTCCCCCCCCCCTTTTTTTTTTTTTTTCTTTTCTCTCTCTTTCCTCTCTTACCCCTCGGCACTCCGCTGCATATTCATGTTTCTCCTGTAGTCTTTTTTTCCACACAGTTTAATTACCAGACACCTAGGCTTGAAGAATGCTTCTACTCTTCCATACCCACAATACATATAGTGTGATCTCACAACTTCTGATACCATTTCCTACTTTTTATGTACGCCTAGACTACTGTTATTTCAGGTTGGTATTCTGTTTGTATTATTATTGATTATTCCTGGTTGAAGTTATCAACACACATTCCATTATAAAACTGAGGTTTTTTGTTTTTTTTATAACGAGATCCATAAGTGATCTCCTGTATTTCAGGAAGCCTTTTTTTTCTGTATTATTAGACTTATGTTGAGGGTCGACAGTGGCCTCTCGCACAGCTTGTAAGGCTTAAAAAGTGTAAGGCATGTAATATATATTGTATACTATCATTCAATATTGTATTGTAATTTCGTACGTCCTTTGTTTTTTGAAATTTGTATGCCTTTTCCTTTAAACCTCAATAAAAAAGAATTAAAAAAAAAAAAAAATAGCTATAGTTATTATTATAATTATTCACAGGTATTTGTAGAGCGCCAACAGATTCCACAGCGATATAAACATACGCCTAGATTTAGAGTTTGGCGTTAGCCGTCAAAAGCAGCGTTAAGGGCTCCTAACGCTGCTTTTTACCGTCCGCTGGTATTTAGAGTCGGCCAGGAAAGTGTCTAACGCTCACTTCCAAGCCGTGACTTTTCCATACCGCAGATCCCCTTACACCGATTGCGTATCCTATCTTTTCAATGGGATCTTCCTAATGCCGGTATTTAGAGTCTTGGCTGAAGTGAGCAGTAGAGCCTCTACCGACAAGACTCCATCCGCAGAAAAAAGTCAGTAGTTAAGAGCTTTATGGGCTAACGCCGGTTTATAAAGCTCTTAACTACTGTGCTCTAAAGTACACTAACACCCATAAACTACCTATGTACCCCTAAACCGAGGTCCCCCCACATCGCCGCCACTATAATAATTATTTTTAACCCCTAATCTGCCGACCGCACACCGCCGCCACCTACATTATCCCAATGAACCCCTAATCTGCTGCCCTTAACATCGCAGACACCTACATAATATTTATTAACCCCTAATCTGCCCCCCCCCCCCCAACGTCGCCGCTACCTACCTACACTTATTAACCCCTAATCTGCCGACCGGACCTCGCAGCTACTCTAATAAAGTTATTAACCCCTAAACTGCCGCACTCCCGCCTCGCAAATCCTATAATAAATAGTATTAACCCCTAATCTGCCCCCCCCCCAACGTCGCCGCCACCTAACTTCAAGTATTAACCCCTAATATGCCAACCGGACCACGCCGCTACTCTAATAAATGTATTAACCCCTAAAGCTAAGTCTAACCCTAACACCCCCCTAAGTTAAATATAATTTTAATCTAACAAAATAAATTAAATCTTATTAACTAAAGTATTCCTATTTAAAACTAAATACTTACCTGTAAAATAAACCCTAAGATAGCTACAATATAACGAATAATTATATTGTAGCTATTTTAGGATTTATATTTATTTTACAATAGCTATTAAATAGTTATTTACTATTTAATAGCTACCTAGTTAAAATAATTACAAAATTACCTGTAAAATAAATCCTAACCTAAGTTACAATTAAACCTAACACTACACTATCAATAAATAAATTAAATCAATTAACTACAAGTACCTACAAGTACCTACAATTACCTACAATTAAATAAACTAAACTAAATTACAAAAAAAACAAACACTAAATTACAAAAAATAAAAAAAGATTACAAGAATTTTAAGCTAATTACACCTACTCTAAGCCCCCTAATAAAATAACAAAGCACCCCAAAATAAAAATAATTCCCTACCCTAATCTAAATTAAAAAAGTTAACAGCTCTAATACCTTACCAGCCCATTAAAGGGCTTTTTGCGGGGCATGCCCCAAAGATATCAGCTCAAAGATCCCCAACATTACAACCCACCACCCACATACCCCTACTCTAACCCAAACCCCCTTAAATAAACCTAACACTACCCCCCTGAAGATCTCCCTACCTTGAGCCGTGTTCACCCAGCCGGGCACCGATGGACCAAAAGAGGGTTTCCGGAGCGGCAGAAGTCTTCATCCTATCCGGGCAGAAGAGGATCGGTAGACATCTTCATCCAAGCGGCATCTTATATCTTCATCCATCCGGAGCGGAGCGGAGCCATCTTCTTCCAGCCGACGCGGATCCATCCTTCTTCCACGACGCCTACTCGCTGAATAAAGGTTCCTTTAAATGACGTAATCCAAGATGGCGTCCCTCGAATTCCGATTGGCTGATAGGATTCTATCAGCCAATCGGAATTAAGGTAGGAAAAATCTGATTGGCTGATTGAATCAGCCGATCAGATTCAAGTTCAATCGGATTGGCTGATCCAATCAGCCAATCAGATTGAGCTTGCATTCTAGTGGCTGTTCCGATTCAATCAGCCAATCAGATTTTTCCTACCTTAATTCCGATTGGCTGATAGAATCCTATCAGCCAATTGGAATTCGAGGGACGCCATCTTGGATGACATCATTTAAAGGAACCTTCTTTCGGCGAGTAGGCGTTGTGGCAGAAGCTAATTTTTCAAGTTGTATATACTAGAATCATGAAAAATAGGCTCACTAGTATATATACGTGTGTCCATTAGTACATACATACAATAGCCAATGAAAAAACATATATAGAGCAAAAAATAATAATATAAAGTAAAAAAGGGGAAACCTCCTTAAGATACTATTAGATAACATGATCTAATATAAAGATCATTTGTTCATTTGACATTAAAAGACTATTAAATGTGGTTCACCAATATCAACAAACTTATAAGACTTAATTATTTAATGCTAAACTCACCAATGTCAAAACTTTATTGGTAATGTATATGCCTTGAGAAACACATTTTTTTATTATTATATATATAGTACCTGAAAATAAACCTAGTTTGCATTATTGGTATCTAACTCTTATTATTTAATTTTATTTTATTTAAACTTAAATTATTATTTATCACAGGTGTGATTGGGTTAGAAAAATACCATTTGGTGCAAAATTACTATTGTTGAGCCTCCGTGAGTGCAAGGTGTCATATAAAATCTGTATATCTAGATAGTATACCGTATAAAAATTCCTTGCTCTCTCAAAGGTTCAAATGTTAGGTATCAAATACATTTTGTACAAAAACAGTGGTGTTCCTATTGAATCCCTGTGTATATATATGTTATATTTTGGACTCTGTATTTAATTTGATGTTATTCTGTATATAGATCTACATCCCATTGAGAATTAAGACCTTATGGTTTGCGAGTCTCTAAAGTAAATATCCAAAATGCCTCTTTTCTGTTTAAACCTTTTAACCTATCTCCTCCTTTTAAGCTCTTGGGAATGTGGTCAATTATTTTGACTGAGAAGTATGTCAATGGATTATCATGTGTCAAAAAATGTCTAGCAACAGGTGTTTTTGGTGGGTCTTGGTCCATAGAAAAGTAAATGTTCTCTAATACGATCCTTAGTCATGCGTGTGCATCTGCCCACATATTGGATCCAACAAAATTTACATGTAATGAGATAAACTGTATAAGTTGAATTGCAGTTCAATCTATGATTAATGTTGAAGGATTTTTGGTTTACAGTTGAAGTGAAAGTATTACTAACCTCAATATGTGTACATGTTTTGCAAGGTTTGTTACCACATCTAAAACAACCATTACTGAGGGTTAGCCAATTTGTTGTTTGTCTGTCTGTTTTAGTAAAATCTCTACTCAATCTGTTTTGCAAAGTAGTACTTTTTTTAACTACAAATTTAAGTTTGTTTTTCAACATCGTATGTAATTTTTTGTCTCCCCATAGTATACCTAAATTTGATTTTATGATATTGCAAATGCTGTTATATTCATTACTGAAACCTGTGGAGAAAACTACTTTGTCCATATTTGTGTGATTGCTGGTATTAGCCACTTGTGTATATTTATCTTGGTTTATTTCATGTTTAATTCTATTCAAATGTTTCTTATTGTATCCCCTATCAATTAGGCGTCTCTCTAGATCATTTGCATGTTTAAGATACAATTCCCGATTGCTACAATTTCTTTTGGTCTTGATAAATTGACCTTTAGGTATAGCTTTTGTAACATGACTAGGATGACAGGAGTCAGCCCTTAAAATATTATTGCCTGATGTTGGCTTTCTATATAATTCTGTTGTAATTATTCCTGTCTCCAAGTCACTATTCAACATGAGATCTAAAAAAGGAATATTGTCATTAGAACATTCAAAAGTAAAGTGTAAGTTCACCTCATTATTGTTTAAATATTCAATGAACGAATTCAGTCATTTTTTATCACCATACCAAATTACAACGACATCATCAATGAACCTCCCATAATAAACAATCTCCTGCCTGAAGGGATTACCATCACAAAAAACTTTGGTAAATTCAAACCAAATTATAAAGATATTGGCATAAGAGGGGGCAAATTTTGCCCCCATCGCCGTGCCTCTTCTTTGTAAAAAGTAATTACCCTCAAACAGTAAAAAGTTATGGGTTAATAAATACTCTGTGATCTTAATAAGGAACCCGATGAAATCCAAGTTGTAATTGGTATATTTCAATAAAACCTGAATAGAGCTTCCAAACCATCTTTGTGAGGTATGCTAGAATATAAAGCGGAAACATCAAGATGATATGAATCTCTAATGTAACCAGGGCTTTGTGTTACTATTGGCTGTAAATAAAAATCTAGCCATTGTCCTAGTTTTTCTCCCAAAGTTCCAATAGTGGAAACTATGGGGCGACCGGGTGGATTGGTCAGATCCTTATGTATTTTAGGAATTATTCTAAACACTGATATTTTAGGTTGACCTACTTTTACAAAATCATAAGTTGCCTGACTAATCAATCCCTTATGAACTGCTTCATTTAGTATGATGTCTAGTTCATTTTTAAATTTATTAGTAGGATTGAAGGTTAGTTTGGTATATTGTGATGTATCATTTAATTGTCTGTTCACTTCTGTTACATATTTGAATCTATCCAATATAACAATTTTATCTCCCTTATCTGCTTCAGTGATAACTAGATCCTTCCTTTTTTTCTAGGTTATTTAAAGCTTGAATTTCATGTGTAGTGAGATTGTTCTTATAACGTCTAATCTCATTGTTTTCTACCTGTCTTGCCAATTCTATTAAATCCAAAGTTACTTTTCTCTGAAATATCTCCAAATAATCCCCTCTGTTTTGTATAGGATAAAAATCAGATGTTTTTCTCAAATGAGTAGATGGTGGGCTATCAGTATGTGTAAAGGATTCTGCCCTAAGTGATATTAGATCATTTTGTGCACAAAGATCAGAAAAATCAATAAACCCTTGTATTGGTTTAATGTGTGTTTGAATATTAGTAGTAACAGTTGTTTGGTCCTCATTATCATTTGGTTCATTGAAATAAAACTTTTGTAATGTCATTTTTCTGAATTTAATAAATTGAAATGTCTAATAGGTGCAAATTTTAAACCTTTAATTAACAAACTGCATTCATGAGAAGTAATATAATGGCTAGACAAATTGCCAACATTAGTTATTTCTTTTTGTTTTTGTTTAACCTGCTGGGGTAACGAGTAGATTTGGGAGTACTGGTTTTTGGTCCTTTGTTAATTAATTCTTTAATAGAACCATGCATTTGTGTAATATTGGTATCAGTAGTTAACTGTGATTGTGTTGTAGATGTGCCATTGGTTTCTGGATCAGATCCAGAGGTGTTTGGTGTAGTGAAGGTTACTTTTTTTGACTGTCATTAGTTGATTTTGACTTTTTATGAGTTTTTTGGATAGATTCATTACCTTTCCATGAATACATAATATCTAATTGATAATCCTTAGTGTCTCTCTCATATTTAGTAACCTTATGCATAGATAATTCAATACTTAAGTTTTCAATGGTGTCATCAAGTTGTTTTTTTGTATGTTACATATGTATCACTTTTATCAAAATTACAAATGCAGTGAAATAATTAATTGACTTGGCTTAAAAGTTCATCTCTTTCCTGTTTCTTATGGTTAACCAGTTAAAATCTTATTTGTGTCTTGTTTAAGGAAATGTCTAATTTTAGAGATGTTTTTAAGGTGGAAGCGACAGGCTTTAGCCAAGGACTGAATGTGAGGAGTGAAGAAAAGGTCTGAGTCAAGTGTGACCCCAAGACATCGGGCATGTGGGGTAGGGGTAATGATGGAATTATCAACAGTTATAGAAAGATGGGGGGGGGAGATTTTGGAAGTAGGGGGAAAAATAAGGAGTTCAGTTTTGGAGAGATTTAGCTTAAGGTAATGAGAGGACATCCAAGATGAGATATAAGAAAGACAGTTAGTGACACAGGTTAGTAAGGAAGGAGGTAGGTCTGGTGCAGAGAGGTAAATTTGGGTGTCATCGACATACAAATGATATTGAAACCTGTGGGACTTTATTAAGGAACCTAATGATGACGTATAGATTAAGAAGAGAAGTAGACTGAGGATAGAGCCTTGAGGTACCCCAACAGAAAGTGGTAACGGGGCAGAGGATGCTCCAGAGAAGGCTACACTAAAGGTACAGTTAGATAGATAGGAAGAGAACCACAAGAGAGCTGTGTTGTAGATGCCGAAGGATTGGAGGGTTTGGAGCAACAGTGTCAAAGGCTGCAGACAGATCAAGGAGGATAAGCAGAGCAGAGAGAAGTGGCCTTTGGATTTCACTGTAAGTAGGTCATTGGTAACCTTGACAATTGCTGTCTCTGTGGAGTGATGGGGACGAAATCCAGATTGCAGTGGGTCAAGAAAAAAGTATAGTGTAAGGAAATGGGATAGACGTGCATATACTAGCTTTTCATGGAGCTTTGAGGCATATAGTTACACTGTAACACTGATATATGTCAGGAATCCCTGAATATCCCTTGGCATGTATATACTTTTTTTAGTAGACAACCTAAAGTATTGATCTAGGCCCATTTTGGTATATTTCATGCCCCCATTTCAACGCCAATTGCGATCAATTATAAAAAATTGTTAATTTTTTTTACAAACATTTTCAAAAACTTTAGGTTTCTCACTGAAATTATTTACAAACAGCTTGTGCAATTATGGCACAAATGGTTGTAAATGCTTCTCTGGGGTCCCCTTTGTTCAGAAATAGCAGACTTATATGGCGTTGGCATTGCTTTTTAATTAAAAGGCTGCTAAATGCCGCTGTGCACCACACGTGTATTATGCCCAGCATTGAAGGGGTTAATTAGGGAGCTTGTAGGGTTAATTTTAGCTTTAGTGTAGTGTAGTAGACAACTCAAAGGGGGTAGTTATCAAGCCGTCTACTTTTCTGGCTTCGCCGGCCCAATACGTCCGCCTAAGCTCGCCTACCTTCGCCGCCGCGGACCTTGAATACGTTCGCCTAAGTTATCAAATAAAGCTGTCAAAAAGCCGCGGGGCGATGAGCAGCGGACTGTGAGAATTATCACTCATGCGATCTCGCTGCCCTTCGGCTTTTTCCCAGCTTTATTGCTAGCCTGTCACTAAGCACTCACACTAAACTACACTGTTCTACCCCCTATACCGGCGCCCCCGGAGCCCCCCGCAACTAAATAAAGTTACTAACCCCTAAATCGCCGCTCCTAGACCCCGCCGCAACTCTTATAAATGTATTAACCCCTAAACCGCCGCTCCTAGACCCTGCCGCAAGTCTTATAAATGTATTAACCCCTAAACCGCCGCTCCCGGACACCGCTGCCACCTACATTATACCTAGTAACCCCTATCCTGCCCCCCCTATACCGTCGCCCTCTATTATAAAATTATTAACCCCTATCCTGCTGATCCCGCACCTCTCCGCAACTAAATAGTTTAACCCCTAAACCGCCGCTCCATGAACCCGCCGCAACCTATATTAAACCTATTAACCCCTATCCTGCCCCCCCTACACCGTCGCCACCTATAATAAATTTATTAACCCCTATCCTGCCCCCCACTACGCCGCCGCCACTGTAATAAAATGATTAACCCCTAAACCTAAGTCTAACCCTAACCCTAACGCCCCCCTAACTTAAATATTAATTAAATAAATCTAAATAAATTAACTCTTATTAACTAAATGAATCCTATTTAAAACTAAATACTTACCTTTAAAATAAACCCTAATATAGCTACAATATAAATAATAATTATATTCTAGCTATCTTAGGATTTATATTTATTTTACAGGTAACTTTCAATTTATTTTAACCATGTACAATAACTATTAAATAGTTATTAACTATTTAATAGCTTACCTAGCTAAAATAAAGAGAAATGTACCTGTGAAATAAATCCTAACCTAAGTTACAATTACACCTAACACTACACTATACTTTAATAAATTATTCCTATTTAAAAATAAATACTTACCTGTAAAATAAACCCTAAGATAGCTACAATGTAATTAATAATTATATTATAGCTATCTTAGGATTTATATTTATTTTACAGGTAACTTTGTATTTATTTTAGCTAGTTAGAATAGTTATTAAATAGTTATTAACTATTTAATAACTACCTAGCTAAAAGAAATACAAAATTACCTGTAAAATAAATCCTAACCTAAGTTACAAATAAACCTAATACTACACTATCATTAAATTAATTAAATAAACTACCTACAAATAACTACAATTAAATACAATTACATAAACTAACTAAAGTACAAAAAATAAAAAAAGCTAAGTTACAAAAAATAAAAAAATTAAGTTACAAACATGTTAAAAATATTACAACAATTTTAAGCTACTTACACCTAATCTAAGCCCCCTAATAAAATAACAAACCCCCCAAAATTAAAAAAAATCCCTACCCTATTCTAAATTAAATAAATTTCAAAGCTCTTTTACCTTACCAGCCCTTAAAAGGGCCATTTGTGGGGGCATGCCCCAAAACGTTCAGCTCTTTTGCCTGTAAAAGAAAAATACAACCCCCCCCAACATTAAAACCCACCACCCACATACCCCTAATCTAACCCAAACCCCCCTTACAAAAACCTAACACTAATCCCCTGAAGATCATCCTACCTTGAGTCGTCTTCACTCAGCCGAGCCACCGATGGAACTGAAGAGGACATCCGGAGCGGAAGAAGTTAATCCTCCAAGCGGCGCTGAAGAAATCTTCCATCCGATGAAGTCATCATCCAGGCGGCGCTGAAGAGGTCTTCTATCCGGGCGAAGTCATCTTCCAAGCCGGGTCTTGAATCTTCCTTCCGCCGACGTGGAACCACCTTCTTCACCGACGGACTACGACGAATGACGGCTCCTTTAAGGGACGTCATCCAAGATGGCGTCCCCTCAATTCCGATTGGCTGATAGGATTCTATCAGCCAATCGGAATTAAGGTAGGAAAATCTGATTGGCTGATGGAATCAGCCAATCAGATTCAAGTTCAATCCGATTGGCTGATCCAATCAGCCAATCAGATTGAGCTCGCATTCTATTGGCTGATCGGAACAGCCAATAGAATGCGAGCTCAATCTGATTGGCTGATTCCATCAGCCAATCAGATTTTTCCTACCTTAATTCCGATTGGCTGATAGAATCCTATCAGCCAATCGGAATTGAGGGGACGCCATCTTGGATGACGTCCCTTAAAGGAGCCGTCATTCGTCGTAGTCCGTCGGTGAAGAAGGTGGTTCCGCGTCGGCGGAAGGAAGATTCAAGACCCGGCTTGGAAGATGACTTCGCCCGGATAGAAGACCTCTTCAGCGCCGCCTGGATGATGACTTCATCGGATGGAAGATTTCTTCAGCGCCGCTTGGAGGATTAACTTCTTCCGCTCCGGATGTCCTCTTCAGTTCCATCGGTGGCTCGGCTGAGTGAAGACGACTCAAGGTAGGATGATCTTCAGGGGATTAGTGTTAGGTTTTTGTAAGGGGGGTTTGGGTTAGATTAGGGGTATGTGGGTGGTGGGTTTTAATGTTGGGGGGGGTTGTATTTTTCTTTTACAGGCAAAAGAGCTGAACTTTTTGGGGCATGCCCCCACAAATGGCCCTTTTAAGGGCTGGTAAGGTAAAAGAGCTTTGAAATTTATTTAATTTAGAATAGGGTAGGGATTTTTTTTTATTTTGGGGGGGTTTGTTATTTTATTAGGGGGCTTAGATTAGGTGTAAGTAGCTTAAAATTGTTGTAATATTTTTAACATGTTTGTAACTTAATTTTTTATTTTTTGTAACTTAGCTTTTTTTATTTTTTGTACTTTAGTCAGTTTATGTAATTGTATTTAATTGTAGTTATTTGTAGGTAGTTTATTTAGTTAATTTAATGATAGTGTAGTATTAGGTTTAATTGTAACTTAGGTTAGGATTTATTTTACAGGTAATTTTGTATTTCTTTTAGCTAGGTAGTTATTAAATAGTTAATAACTATTTAATAACTATTCTAACTAGCTAAAATAAATACAAAGTTACCTGTAAAATAAATATAAATCCTAAGATAGCTATAATATAATTATTAATTACATTGTAGCTATCTTAGGGTTTATTTTACAGGTAAGTATTTATTTTTAAATAGGAATAATTTATTAAAGTATAGTGTAGTGTTAGGTGTAATTGTAACTTAGGTTAGGATTTATTTCACAGGTACATTTCTCTTTATTTTAGCTAGGTAAGCTATTAAATAGTTAATAACTATTTAATAGTTATTGTACATGGTTAAAATAAATTGAAAGTTACCTGTAAAATAAATATAAATCCTAAGATAGCTAGAATATAATTATTATTTATATTGTAGCTATATTAGGGTTTATTTTAAAGGTAAGTATTTAGTTTTAAATAGGATTCATTTAGTTAATAAGAGTTAATTTATTTAGATTTATTTAATTAATATTTAAGTTAGGGGGGCGTTAGGGTTAGGGTTAGACTTAGGTTTAGGGGTTAATCATTTTATTACAGTGGCGGCGGCGTAGTGGGGGGCAGGATAGGGGTTAATAAATTTATTATAGGTGGCGACGGTGTAGGGGGGGCAGATTAGGGGTTAATAAATTTATTATAGGTGGTGACGGTGTAGGGGGGGCAGGATAGGGGTTAATAGGTTTAATATAGGTTGCGGCGGGTTCAGGGAGCGGCGGTTTAGGGGTTAATACATTTATTATAGTTGCGGTGGGCTCCGGGAGCGGCGGTTTAGGGGTTAATATGTATAGAGTAGCTTGCGGTGGGCTCCGGGAGCGGCGGTTTAGGGGGTAATAACTTTATTTAGTTGCGGCGGTGTAGGGGGGACAGATTAGTGGTGTTTAGACTCGGGGTACATGTTAGGGTGTTAGGTGCAGACAGCTCCCATAGAAATCAATGGGATGTCTGTCAGCAGCGAACTTGTACTTTCGCTATGGTCAGACTCCCATTGATTCCTATGGGATCCGCCGCCTCCAGGGGTGGCGGATTGAAAACCAGGTACGCTGGGCCGTAAAAGTGCCGAGCGTACCTGCTAGTTTTATGATAGCTAGCAAAAGTAGTGAGAATGTGCCGCACTTGTGTGCGGAACATCTGGAGTGACGTAAGAATCGATCTGTGTCGGACTGAGTCCGGCGGATCGATGCTTACGTCACAAAATTCTACTTTTGCCGGTCTCGAGCCTTTGATAACTAAGGCGAATCAGCCTCGCCACAAATACGCTGCGGAATTCCAGCGTATTTGAGGTTGACGGCTTGATAACTACCCCCCATAGTATTGATCTAGGCCCATTTTGGTATATTTCGCTAACTTTTTCACAATTTTAGCTTTCTCACTGAAATTATTTACAAACAGTTAGTACAAATGGTTTTAAATACTTTTCTGGGATCCCCTTTATTCAGAAATAGCAGATATATATGGCTTTGGAGTTGCTTTTTGGTAATTAGAAGGCCGCTAAATGCCGCTGCGCACCACACTTGTATTATGCCCAGCAGTGAAGGGGTTAATTAGGGAGCTTGTAGGGAGCTTGTAGGGTTAATGTTAGCTTTAGTGTAGAGATCAACCTCCCACCTGACATATCCCACCCCCTTTTCCATACCAAACAGCTCTCTTCTCTCCCCAACCCAACAATTGTCCCCGCCATCTTAAGTACTGGCAGAAAGTCTGTCAGTACTAAAATGAAAAGCATTTTTTGTATTTTTTTTTTATTCTGCTTTTTGGATCCCCCCTTAGCCCCCAACCTCTCTGATCCCCCCCCCATACAGTTTTCTAACCCTCCCCCTCTACCTACTTGCCCCAAAATTGTTTTATTTTCTTTTTTTCTGTAATTTCTGTAGTATAGCTGCCCCCCCTCAATACCCTACCCACCCTCCCCCAGATCCCTTGGCCAATATGTATTATCCCCCCTCTCCCTCCCTCTCATTCCTTTAGCTTTAGCATTAGCTTTTTAATGTAAATGTGGCGCGCACGCATGCCGCCAACGTCACCCCCGCCGCCAGTCTTGAGTCATTGTGCACACACCCGTGTGCTAAGGAACCATGTATTGATGGGCTGCCTACCCGCTGCCCTGCTGCTGCTCCCACCCACCAACAATCGGCACCATTAATGGCTGATGCAGGGAGGGCCACAGAGTGGCCCTCTCTGCATCAGTGGTTTAAAAAGAGTATTGCAGTGATGCCTCAATATCGAGGCATCACTACAATACCCTGGAAGTGGCTGGAAGCGATCACGATCGCTTCCAGCGCTTCAAACTCCAGAGGACGTGCCAGGCACGTCCTTGGTCGTTAAGGGTATTTTTTTGGAGGACGTACCTGGCACGTCCTCTGTCGTTAAGGGGTTAAAATTACATGCCCTAACTGAATCATGGAAGTTTATTTTGAACTTGACTGTCCCTTTAATCAGAGGTCTGACAACTGGTTAATTTTCGGAGCGCTAATTGCTAGCATGAAATTGCACGTTTACGTGTATGCCATAAATTAGCGCTCCACTTGTAATCTAGCCCTAAAATTGGTTCAGCTTGCAAGGAAATCAGATCTCATTGTTTTATCACTTTCTGTTCACTCACATGATGCGTCTCTGTCTGTATACCAAAGCCCAATACTTAGAGAACAATTTAAAATTAACATTTTATTACTTATCTCTCCTATCCCCGACTGGGAGTGTAATATCTTCTGAAGGTAGAGATAACACAGGCAAAATCAGCTGTTTCAAATTCTAAATTAGCAATTTGTAAACAATTTAATAATCTCCAGTAGGTAAAATGGATCATTGGGACAAATTAAAGGGAAAGTATACACCAATTCTATAAAACTGCATGTAATAGACACCACTATAAAGAAGAATCTGCACAGATACTGATATAAAAATCTAGTATAAAACCTTTTAAAAACATACATACGCGTAGATTACAAGTTGGGCGTTAGCCTTAAAAAGCAGCTCTCTTCTCTCCCCAACCCAACAATTGTCCCCGCCATCTTAAGTACTGGCAGAAAGTCTGTCAGTACTAAAATGAAAAGCATTTTTTGTTGTTTTTTTTTTATTCTGCTTTTTGGATCCCCCCTTAGCCCCCAACCTCTCTGATCCCCCCCCCATACAGTTTTCTAACCCTCCCCCTCTACCTACTTGCCCCAAAATTGTTTTATTTTCTTTTTTTCTGTAATTTCTGTAGTATAGCTGCCCCCCCTCAATACCCTACCCACCCTCCCCCAGATCCCTTGGCCAATATGTATTATCCCCCCTCTCCCTCCCTCTCATTCCTTTAGCTTTAGCATTAGCTTTTTAATGTAAATGTGGCGCGCACGCATGCCCCCAACGTCACCCCCGCCGCCAGTCTTGAGTCATTGTGCACACACCCGTGTGCTAAGGAACCATCTATTGATGGGCTGCCTACCCACTGCCCTGCTGCTGCTCCCACCCACCAACAATCGTCAAAATCAATGGCTGATGCAGGGAGGGCCACAGAGTGGCCCTCTCTGCATCAGTGGTTTAAAAAGAGTATTGCAGTGATGCCTCAATATCGAGGCATCACTACAATACCCTGGAAGTGGCTGGAAGCGATCACGATCGCTTCCAGCGCTTCAAATTCCAGAGGACGTGCCAGGCACATCCTTGGTCGTTAAGGGTATTTTTTTGGAGGACGTACCTGGCACGTCCTTTGTCGTTAAGGGGTTAAAATTACATGCCCTAACTGAATCATGAAAGTTTATTTTGAACTTGACTGTCCCTTTAATCAGAGGTCTGACAACTGGTTAATTTTCGGAGCGCTAATTGCTAGCATGAAATTGCACGTTTACGTGTATGCCATAAATTAGTGCTCCACTTGTAATCTAGCCCTAAAATTGGTTCAGCTTGCAAGGAAATCAGATCTCATTGTTTTATCACTTTCTGTTCACTCACATGATGCGTCTCTGTCTGTATACCAAAGCCCAATACTTAGAGAACAATTTAAAATTAACATTTTATTACTTATCTCTCCTATCCCCGACTGGGAGTGTAATATCTTCTGAAGGTAGAGATAACACAGGCCAAATCAGCTGTTTCAAATTCTAAATTAGCAATTTGTAAACAATTTAATAATCTCCAGTAGGTAAAATGGATCATTGGGACAAATTAAAGGGAGAGTATACACCAATTCTATAAAACTGCATGTAATAGACACCACTATAAAGAAGAATATGCACAGATACTGATATAAAAATCTAGTATAAAACCTTTTAAAAACATACATACGCGTAGATTACGAGTTGGGCGTTAGCCTTAAAAAGCAGCTGATAGGATTCTATCAGCCAATCGGAATTTAGGTAGGAAAAATCTGTTTTGTTGATTTAATCAGCCAATCGGATTGAAGTTCAATCCGATTGGCTGATTGGATCAGCCAATAGAATTGACCTTGCATTCTATTGGCTGATCCAATCTTCAATCTGATTGGCTGATAGCATCAGCCAATCAGATTTTTCCTACCTTAATTCCGATTGGCTGATAGAATCCTATCAGCCAATTGGAATTCGAGGGAGGCCATCTTGGATGACGTCACTTAAAGGAACCTTCATTCTTCGTTAGAACTTCGATTGAAGAGGATGGCTCCGCTTCGGCTGGATAGAAGATGGCTCTGCTCCGGAAGGATGAAGATAGAAGATGCCGCCTGGATGAAGCCTTCTGCCGGTCTGGATGTCCTCTTCTGCCCCGATCGGATGAAGACTTCTGCCGGTCTGGAGGTCCACTTGTGCCCGGCTGGGTGAAGACGGCTCAAGGTAGTGTGATCTTCAGGGGGTTAGTGTTAGGTTTTTTTAAGAGGGGATTGGGTGGGTTTTAGAGTAGGGGTATGTGGGTGGTGGGTTGTAATGTTGGGGGGGGGTATTGTATTTTTGTTTACACGTAAAAGAGCTCATTACTTTGGGGCAATGCCCCGCAAAAGGCCCTTTTAAGGGCTATTTGTAATTTAGGATAGGGTAGGGAATTTTATTATTTTGGGGGTGCTTTTTTATTTTATTAGGGGGATTAGATTAGGTGTAATTAGTTTAAAATTCTTGTAATTCATTTTTATTTTCTGTAATTTAGTGGGGGGGTTTTTTTCGTAATTTAGTTTATTTCATTTAATTGTAATTAGTTTAATTTAATTTAGTTAATTTATTTATTTATAGAGTAGGGTTAGGTGTAATTGCAACTTAGGTTAAGATTTATTTTACAGGTAATTTTTTATTTATTTTAGCTAGGTAGTTATTAAATAGTTAATAACTATTTAATAACTATTCTACCTAGTTAAAATAAATACAAAGTTGACGGTAAAATAAATATAAATCCTAAAATAGCTAAAATGTAACTATTAGTTATATTGTAGCTATATTAGGGTTTATTTTATCGGTAAGTATTTCGTTTTAAATAGGAATAATTTATTTAATTGTATTAAATTTATTTTGTTTAATTTAAATTATATTTAAGTTAGGGGGGGTTAGACTTAGGGTTAGACGTAGGTTTAGAGGTTAATAAATGTATTATAGTAGCAGCGACGTTGGGGTCGGCAGATTAGGGGTTAATAAATGTAGATAGGTGTCGGCGATGTTAGGGACGGCAGATTAGGGGTTAATAAAATTTAACTAGTGTTTGCGAGGCAGGAGTGCGGCGGTTTAGGGGTTAGTACATTTATTAAAGTGGCAGCGATGTCCGGTCAGCAGATTAGGGGTTAATAAGTGTAGACTGATAAAAAAATATATCAAAGCGCCAACATAGAGGCAGGGTCTTGGTCTCAAATAGATTATTAAAACAGTATTTATTACAATATTTATTACAAAATGGTTAAATAATCGTTTCAATCCATTTCTGGAAAAATATAAGACAAAAAGTTGAATAACAGTTTCCAAGGTTAACTCTTCTTATCAACTTCTATTTAAAATGACTTTTTTCAACATGGATTTTAACTCCAAGTGAATACAATGAATAAAATATATAGTTATAAACAATATAGGTTGATAATTTCACTTCCGTATGATAAATATGAATAAAAATGATTAAAAACAATAAAAATCCTTATATATTCCCTCATGGATCCATGTTAACAATCTAAAATTGTGACAATGTTGACAATCTCTAAAGGGTCAAAAACAAACCAAATCTTTTCGAGTTAAAGATTTACAAGGCCACCTATTGTTTAGGTATGATGGGATTCTGACTTCCCCTTTTATTACCTCTGGAAATATATTCCGTGCCTATTTCAGACAGTAGCTGTTTTGTAGCTGTTATTCACCAGAACATAAGCTTATCTGGTAGAACTTATTACACAATTTTCCTATATTGGCAGACAAATCTATTTTCAGAGCGGGTCACCGCTATTTTGCAGCGGGTTGCCACTGTTTCAACCACCGTAAAAATAATGTTATTACTATGTGACTAATGCAATCAAATGTGTAAATAAAAAATAAAAATTGTGCAAAATATTCCACTGTGACAATAAAATACTGGTGCAAGAGAGGTCTTGAAAAAATACGTGATACAAAACTCACTCGGTTTTGACTATGTGTTTAACTTGCAAATAAATGGTCAATAATAAAATAAAACAAATAAAACAAATCAAATCCAACTTATTTCAAAGTGCTTATCTTAAATAATGTATAAGTGACACTTCAGTTTTTCTTTGTTGTACGGCTTTCCATATTACGGTTATAATGTCAATTGAAAATTGCTGTAAACAGCTTATCAAAAGTTCTATAAACCTTAGTCCCCAGTAATGTGGGTAGTCCCCAGATGATTATATGTTCCCAGGACCAGTGGAGTTGCTAATAGTCCTTTTCAGTTCATATATATGTGGTTCTTTTCTATGCCTGCGGTTATGTGCAGATCAATCCCTCAACTTCGTAAATGGTTTTCAACTCTGTACAGCTCGATCCCTCTGTCAAAACAGATAAAAACAATAGTGCAGATTGCCAAATAGAGTTCCTAGTGTAAGAGATACTATCTCTTACACTAGGAACTCTATTTGGCAATCTGCACTATTGTTTTTATCTGTTTTGACAGAGGGATCGAGCTGTACAAAGATGAAAAACATTTACGAAGTTGAGGGATTATATTTTTGATATATTTTTTTATCAGTCGATTATTTGTTTATTGACCACTAGGGGTCAATTTATCTTAGCCAAGGGTCAGTATCAACAGGCGCTGGGTGATCTTTCTGTTAATGGTTAATAAGTGTAGTTAGGTTGCGGCGACGTTGGGGGTGGCAGATTAGGGGTTAACAAATATAATGTAGGGTTTGGAGATGTTAGGGGCAGCAGATTAGGGGTTCATTAGTATAATGTAGGTGGCGGCGGTGTCTGGAGCGGCAGATTAGGGGTTAATAGTATAATGCAGGTGTCGGCGATGTCGGGGTGGCAGATTAGAGGTTAATAAGTGTAAGATTAGGGGTTTTTAGACTCAGGGTTCATGTTAGGGTGTTAGGTGTAGATATAAATTTTCTTTCCCCATAGGAAACAATGGGGCTGCGTTAGGGGCTGAACGCTGCTTTTTTGCAGGTGTTAGTTTTTTTTTCACCCAGCTCAGCCCCATTGTTTTCTAAGGGGAAATCGTGCACAAGCACGTTTAGCCAGCTTACCGCTGACTTAAGCAACGCTAGTATCGAGGTGAGATGTGGAGCTAAATTTTGCTCAACGCTCACTTTTCTGAGGCTAACGCCGGCTTGCAGAAAACTCGTAATACCAGCGTTGTCTTAAGGGAGCGGTAAGAAAAAAAGACTCGTTAGCACCGCACAGCCTTACCAACAAAACTTGTGATCTAGCCGTTAGAATCTCTGAGTTTAGCTCTGTTGATGAAGTTAGGCTGGGACACTCAGGGAAAGGGGCTGGCAAAACAGGAAGAGCAGACTTTTAACTCAGGTGGGTTAGCGTGCGTATTATAAGTTGAAAGTAAAAATTTAGTGCGAGAGTGAAATCTGATGCACACTAACTTCAGGACTTAGGATACTGTGACCACATTAACTTCTTCGCCCCATAGACTTCAGCGGAGCACACTGGAAAAATAAAAAAAACTAACAGTTATCGCTTGTGCACTAACCTGACCACGCTTTACTACAGTAAATCCAAAGGTAGTTATTAATATTTTGCATTCCAATGCTCTTCGCATAGAAGAAAATGTTCTTTTTTTTACTTTATATTTATTAATATATATATATATATATATATATATATATATACAGTATATATATATATACAACATGTTTTGTTAAATATATATCTATACCTATATATCTAAATGTGTGTATATATATATATATATATATATATATATATATATATATATATATGTATAGATATAAACAGATATATATAGGGAATTTATTTTTAAAAATAGAAAGTACATTTTCTCCTATATGAAGAACATTGGAATTAAAAATATTTACAGTAAATGCACAGTAAAACATATGATTAAAAATTTGTGTTGAATAAAATTGATTTTTCATGTTTAAAGGTTTAAATATATCTATATATGTTTATATGTGTATATATGTATGTACTGTATATACTGTACATATATACATATATAAATACATAAAATACATATATATATATATATATATATATATACAGAGAGAGAGAGAGAGAGAGAGAGAATAAGATCTAACTTCTTATCTATAATACTTTTGTTCCTGACACCCTGGCTGTTGATTGAAAGTGAGAGTGCTTATCCTCCTGTTCCGTTTGATATATACTGTATATACAGTATATATATATATATATGTATATATATATATATATATACTCACATACACATATTTAGACATATATATTATAGCCCTTTCCATTCAAATACCTTGTCATATACCTAATACCTTTGAACGCTTGTAATAGTAATATACGATACTGACATACGGCCAGATTGCGAGTTTTGCGTTATAAGCGGCTCGCTGCTAACTTGCAAGTTATTTCCACCGCTCACCTTTAATAGCGCTGCTATTACAGGTTTGCAAAAACCCAGTGTTAGCAGGCAATATGGCAGCGTTGAGCTCCATACCGCACTCAAATACCAGCGCTGCTTTGAGTTGGTTTTACGTGCTCGTGCACAATTTCCCCATAGACATCAATGGGGAGAGCCGGCTCAAAAAAAGCCTAACACCTGCAATAAAGGAGCGTAAAGCTGCGTAACGCAGCCCCATTGATTCCATTGAGGAAGGAAAAGTTATGTTTACACCTAACACCCTAACATAAACCCTGAGTCTAAACACCCCTAATCTGCCGCCCCCGACATCGCCGCCACCTACATTACACTTATTAGCCCCTAATCTGCCGCCCCTAACATTGCCGCCACCTGCATTACACTTATTAACCCCTATTATGCCGCCCCAACATCGCCGCCACCACTATACTAAAGTTATTAACCCCTAAACCTCTGGCCTCCCACATCACTAACACTAAATAAATATATTAACCCCTAAGTCTAACCCTAACTTTAATATAATTAAAATAAATTTAAATAAAAATTACTATCATTACCTAACTAATTCCTATTTAAAACTAAATACCTGTAAAATAAACCCTGAGCTAGCTACAATATAACTAATAGTTACATTGTAGCTATCTTAGGTTTTATTTCTATTTCACAGGCAAGTTTGTATTTATTTAAACTAGGTAGACTAGTTAGTAAATAGTTATTAACTATTTACTAGCTACCTAGTTAAAATATATACAAATTTACCTGTAAAATAAAACCTAACCTGTCTTACACTAACACCCAACATTACACTACAATTAAATAAATTACATTAATTAAATACAATTAACTAAATTGCAAAAAAATAAACACTAAATTACACAAAATAATAAAGAAAATGATCAAATATTTAAACTAATTACACCTAATCAAATAGCCCTATCAAAATATAAAAGCCCCCTCCCCCCTCAATAAAAAAAACCCTAGCCTAAACTAAACTGCCAATAGCCCTTAAAAGGGCCTTTTGCAGGCATTGCCCCAAAGAAAACATAATTTATGTAAGAACTTACCTGATAAATTCATTTATTTCATATTGGCAAGAGTCTATGAGCTAGTGACATATGGGATATACAATCCTACCAGGAGGGGCAAAGTTTCCCAAACCTCAAAATGCCTATAAATACATCCCTCACCACACCCACAATTCAGTTTAACGAATAGCCAAGCAGTGGGGTGATAAAGAAAGGAGTAGAAAGCATCAACAAAGGATATTTGGAAATAATTGTGCTTTATACAAAAAAATCATAACCACCATAAAAAGGGTGGGCCTCATGGACTCTTGCCAATATGAAAGAAATTAATTTATCAGGTAAGTTCTTACATAAATTATGTTTTCTTTCATGTAATTGGCAAGAGTCCATGAGCTAGTGACATATGGGATATCAATACCCAAGATGTGGAGTCTTCCACTCAAGAGTCACTAGAGAGGGAGGGAATAAAAAATAAAAATAGCCATATTCCGCTTAAAAAATTAATCCACAACCCATAAAAAAATAAGTTTATTTCATTTTTGAAAGAAAAAAACTTAAATCAAAGTAGAAGAATCAAACTGAAACAGCTGCCTGAAGAACTTTTCTACCAAAAACTGCTTCCGAAAAAGCAAATACATCAAAACGGTAGAATTTAGTAAATGTATGCAAAGAGGACCAAGTCGCCGCTTTGCAAATCTGATCAACTGAAGCTTCATTCTTAAAAGCCCACGAAGTAGAGACTGATCTAGTAGAATGAGCTGTAATTCTCTGAGGCGGGGCCGGACCCGACTCAAAATAAGCTTGATGAATCAAAAGTTTCAACTAAGAAGCCAAGGAACTAGCAGAAGCCTTCTGACCTTTCCTAGGACCAGAAAATAAAACAAATAGACTGGAAGTCTTCCTGAAATCTTTACTAGCTTCCACATAATATTTCAAAGCTCTTACCACATCCAAAGAATGTAAGGATCTCTCCAAAGAATTCTTAGGATTAGGACATAAGGAAGGGACAACAATTTCTCTACTAATGTTGTTAGAATTCACAACCTTAGGTAAAATTTGAAAAGAAGTCTGCAAAACTGCCTTATCCTGATGAAAAATCAAAAAAGGAGACTCACAAGAAAGAGCAGATAGCTCAGAAACTCTTCTAGCAGAAGAGATAGCCAAAAGGAACAACACTTTCCAAGAAAGTCGTTTAATGTCCAAAGAATGCATAGGCTCAAACGGAGGAGCCTGTAAAGCCTTCAGAACAAAATTAAGACTCCAAGGAGGAGAAATTGATTTAATGACAGGCTTAATACAAACTAAAGCCTGTACAAAACAGTGAATATCAGGAAGTATAGCAATCTTTCTGTGAAATAAAACAGAAAGAGCGGAGATTTGACCTTTCAAGGAATTTGCAGACAAACCCTTATCCAAACCATCCTGAAGGAACTGTAAAATTCTAGGAATTCTAAAAGAATGCCAGGAGAATTTATGAGAAGAACACCATGAAATGTAAGTCTTCCAAACTCTATAATAAATCTTTCTAGAGACAGATTTACAAGCTTAGTATTAATCACTGAGTCAGAGAAACCTCTATGACTTAGAACTAAGCGTTCAATTTCCATACCTTCAAATTTAATGATTTGAGATCCTGATGAAAAAACGGACCTTGAGATAGTAGGTCCGTCCGTAACGGAAGTGGCCAAGGCGGGCAACTGGACATCCGAACCAGATCCGCATACCAAAACCTGTGTGGCCATGCTGGAGCCACCAGCAACACAAAAGACTGTTCCATGATGATTTTGGAGATCACTCTTGGAAGGAGAACTAGAGGCGGGAAGATGTAAGCAGGATGATAACACCAAGGAAGTGTCAGTGCATCCACTGCTTCTGCCTGAACATCCCTGGACCTGTACAGGTATCTGGGAAGTTTCTTGTTTAGATGAGAGGCCATGAGATCTATCTCTGGAAGACCCCACATCTGAACAATCTGAGAAAACACATCTGGATGGAGAGACCACTCCCCTGGATGTAATGTCTGGCGGCTGAGATAATCCGCCTCCCAATTGTCTACACCTGGGATATGCACCACAGAGATTAGACAGGAGCTGGATTCCGCCCAAGCAAGTATCCAAGATACTTCTTTCATAGATTGGGGACTGTGAGTCCCACCCTGATGATTGACATAAGCCACAGTTGTGATATTGTCTGTCTGAAAACAAATGAATGGTTCTCTCTTTAGCAGAGGCCAAAACTGAAGAGCCCTGAGAATTGCACGGAGTTCTAAAATATTTATTGGTAATCTCGCCTCTTGAGATTTCCAAACCCCTTGTGCTGTCAGAGATCCCCAAACATCTCCCCAACCTGAAAGACTCACATCTGTTGAGATTACAGTCCAGGTTGGCCGAACAAAAGAAGCCCCTTGAACAAAACGATGGTGATCTATCCACCATGTCAGAGAGTGTCGTACATTGGGATTCAAGGATATTAATTGTGATATCTTTGTATAATCCCTGCACCATTGATTCAGCATACAAAGCTGTAGAGGTCTCATGTGAAAACGAGCAAAGGGGATCGCGTCCAATGCTGCAGTCATGAGACCTAAAACTTCCATGCACATAGCCACTGAAGGGAATGACGGAGACTGAAGGTGCCGGCATGCTGCGACCAATTTTAAACATCTCTTGTCTGTTAGAGACAGAGTCATGGACACTGAATCTATCTGGAAGCCTAAAAAGGTGACCCTTGTCTGAGGAATCAAGAAATTTTTTGGTAAATTGATCCTCCAACCATGTTTCCGAAGAAACAACACTAGTTGATTTGTGTGAGATTCTGCAGTATGTAAAGACTGGGCTAGTACCAAGATATCATCCAAATAAGGAAACACTGCAATATCCTGTTCTCTGATTACAGATAATAGGGCACCCAGAACCTTTGAAAAGATCCTTGGAGCTGTTGCTAGGCCAAATGGAAGAGCAACAAATTGGTAATGCTTGTCTAGAAAAGAGAATCTCAGAAACTGATAGTGTTCTGGATGAATCGGAATATGAAGGTATGCATCCTGCAAGTCTATTGTGGACATATAATGTCCTTGCTGAACAAAAGGCAGAATAGTCCTTATAGTCACCATCTTGAAAGTTGGTACTCTTACATAACGATTCAAAATTTTCAGATCCAGAACTGGACTGAATAAATTTTCTTTCTTTGGTACAATGAATAGGTTTGAATAAAACCCCAAACCTTGTTCCTGAGGAGAAACTGGCATGATTACCCCTGAAGACTCCAGGTCTGAAACACACTTCAGAAAAGCCTGAGCTTTTACTGGATTTACAGGGATGCGTGAGAGAAAAAAACTTCTCACAGGAGGTCTTACTTTGAATCCTATTTGATACCCTTGAGAGACAATGCTCTGAATCCAATGATTTTGGACAGATTTTATCCAAAAATCCTTGAAAAATCTTAATCTGCCCCCTACCAGCTGAGCTAGAAGGAGGGCCGCACCTTCATGCGGACTTAGGGGCAGACTTTCGTTTCCTAAATGGCTTGGATTTTTTCCAATTTGAGGAAGGCTTCCAATTGGAAGCAGAATCCTTGGGAGGAGGATTGAGTTTTTGTTCCTTATTCTGACGAAAGGAACGAAAACGGTTAGAAGCCTTAGATTTACCCTTAGGTTTTTTATCCTGAGGCAGAAAAACTCATTTTCCTCCAGTGATAGTTGAAATAATAGAATTCATCTGAGAACCAAATAAATTATTACCTTGGAAAGAAAGAGATAGTAATCTAGATTTAGATGTCATATCAGCATTCCAAGATTTAAGGCACAAAGCTCTTCTAGCTAATACAGCTAAAGACATGGATCTAACATCAATTTTGATAATATCAAAAATGGCACCACAAATAAAATGATTAGCATGTTGCAGTAAGTGAGTAATGCTAGATATGTCAGGATCCAATTCTCGTTAAGCTAAATTCTCCAACCAAAAAGTTGAGGCAGCCGCAACATCAGCCAAAGAAATAGCAGGTCTGAGAAGATGACCTGAATATAAATAGGCCCTCCTTAGATAAGATTAAAGCTTCCTATCTAAAGAATCCTTAAAGGAAGTACTATCTTCCATAGGAATAGTGGTACGTTTAGCAAGAGTAGAAATAGCCCCATCAACTTTGGGGATTTTCTCCCCAAAACTCTATAGATTTTGCTGGTAAAGGATACAATTTTTTAAACCTTGAAGAAGGAATAAAAGAAGTACCTGGCTTATTCCATTCCCTAGAAATCATATCAGAAATAGCCTCAGGAATGGGGAAACCACAGGAGGTTTAAAAACAGCATTTAAATGTTTATTAGACTGAACGTCAATAGGACTGGTTACCTCAATATCCAAAGTAATTAACACTTCTTTTAATAAAGAACGCATATACTCTATTTTAAATAAATAAGTAGATTTGTCAGTGTCAATGTCTGAGGAAGGATCTTCTGAATCAGATAGATCCTCATCAGAGGAGGATAAAATATTATGTTGCTGGTCATTTGAAATTTCATCAGCTAAATGAGAAGTTTTAAAAGACCTTTTACGTTTATTAGAAGGTGGAAATGCAGACAAAGCCTTCAGAATAGAATCAGAAACAAATTCTTTAAAATTTACAGGTATATCATGTACATTAGAAGTTGAAGGAACGGCAAATTGGCAATGTACTATTACTGATGGAAACACTATCTGCATGTAAAAGTTTATCATGACAACTATTACAAATTACATTTGGTGGAATAATTTCTACACTTTTACAACAAATGCACTTAGCTTTGGTAGACCCGATGTCAGGCAGCAATGTTCCAGCAGAAACTTCTGAGACAGGATCAGATTGGGACATCTTGCTTAATGTAAGAGAAAAAACAACATATAAAGCAAAATTATCTATTTCCTTATATGACAGTTTCAGGAATGGGAAAAAATTCAAAAGCATAGGCCTCTGATAGAGAAAAAAGCAAGAGGCAAACATCAATGGGGTATTAAATAATGAAAAAAATTTGGCGCCAAGTATGACGCACAACGCAACGTAAACTTTTTTGCCGCCAAAAATAACTGGAAATGACACACTTGCATCACTAATGACGCCGCCGTGTGAAAGGTCTCGTCGTCACGTATGACTCCGGAAATGACGAAGTTGTGTCATAAACTTATTTTTTCACGCCAAAAATATTTTCGCGCCAAGAATGACACAATAAAGTTTAGCATATGACGCACCCGCGGGCCTAATACCCGCAATAGCAAGAAGTAGTCAATTGAAAAAAAGACTAAAACCCCAGGTAAGAAACAAAAATTCTTAAAATGTTTAAATTCCCCAAATATGAAACTGACAGTCTGCTGAAGGAAATACATGAGCCTGACTCATGGCAAATATAAGTACAATACATATATTTAGAACTTTATATAAATGCATAAAGTGCCAAACCATAGCTGAGGTGTCTTAAGTAATAAAAAACATACTTACCAAAAGACACCCATCTACATATAGCAGATAGCCAAACCAGTACTAAAACAGTTATTAGTAGAGGTAATGGTAAATTGAGAGTATATCGTCGATCTGAAAAGGGAGGTAGGAGATGAATCTCTACGACCGATAACAGAGAACCTATGAAATAGACCCCCGTTAGGGAAATCATCATATTCAAATAAGTGATACTCCCTTCACGTCCCTCTGACATTCGCTGTACTCTGAGAGGAATCGGGCTTCAACAATGCTGAGAAGCGCATATCAACGTAGAAATCTTAGCACAAACTTACTTCACCACCTCCATAGGAGGCAAAATTTGTAAAACTGAATTGTGGGTGTGGTGAGGGGTGTATTTATAGGCATTTTTAGGTTTGGGAAACTTTGCCCCTCCTGGTAGGATTGTATATCCCATATGTCACTAGCTCATGGACTCTTGCCAATTACATGAAATAAATCAGTTCTTTTATCTGTAAAAAAAAATACACACAACCCCCCACACAACCAAACCCCCCAAATAAAATTCTATCTAAAAAACCTAAGCTCCCTATTGCCCTGAAAAGGGCATTTAGATTGGCATTGCCCTTAAAAGGGCATTTAGCTCTTTTTCGCTGTCCAAAACCCTAATCTAAAAATAAAACCCACCCAATAAACC
Organism: Bombina bombina; assembly: GCF_027579735.1. NCBI lineage: Eukaryota > Metazoa > Chordata > Amphibia > Anura > Bombinatoridae > Bombina > Bombina bombina. Next base: position 209,380,624 of record NC_069506.1, read on the forward strand.
CTTAAAAAAACTTACACTAACCCCTGAAGATCCACTTACAGTTTTTGAAGACCGGACATCCATCCTCAACGAAGCCGGGAGAAGTCTTCATCCAAGCGGCAAGAAGTCGTCCTCCAGGCGGGCAGAAATCTTCGTTCCAGACGGCATCTTCTATCTTCATCCTTCCGATTTGGAGCGGCTCCATCTTCAAGACATCCTGTGCGGAGCATCCTCTTCATATGGTCCCAGTCGTACACTGAAGGTTCTTTTAAATGATGTCATCCAAGATGGCGTCCCTTGAATTCCGATTGGCTGATAGAATTCTATCAGCCAATCGGAATTAAAGGTGAAAAAATCCTATTGGCTGATGCAATCAGCCAATAGGATTGAGCTTGCATTCTATTGGCTGATTGGAACAGTTTTGGGCAGCGAAAAAGAGCTAAATGCCCTTTTAAGGGCAATGCCCATCCAGGTAAATTTGTATTTATTTTAACTAGGTAGCTAGTAAATAGTTAGTAACTATTGACTAACTAGTCTACCTAGTTACAATAAATACAAACTTGCCTGTGAAATAAAAATAAAACCTAAGATAGCTACAATGTAACTATTAGTTATATTGTAGCTAGCTTATGGTTTATTTTACAGGTAAGTATTTAGTTTTAAATAGGAATTATTTAGTTAATGATAGTAAGTTTTATTTAGATTTATTTTAATTATATTAAAGTTAGGGGTGTTAGGGTTAGACTTAGGGTTAGGTTTAGGGGTTAATAACTTTAGTATAGTGGCGGCGGTGACGTTGGGAGTGGCAGATTAGGGGTTAATAATATTTAAATAGTGTTTGCAATGTGGGAATGCGGCAGTTTAGGGGTTAATATGTTTTTTATAGTGGTGGCAATGTCCGGAGCAGCAGATTAGGGGTTAATAATTTTATTTTAGTGTTTGCGATGAGGGAGGGCCTCAGTTTAGGGGTTAATTGGTAGTTTATGGGTGTTAGTGTATTTTGTAACACTTTAGTTATGAGTTTTATGCTACAGATTTGTAACGTAAAACTCATAACTACTGACTTTAGATGGCGGTACGAATCTTGACGGTATAGTCTGTACCGCTCACTTTTTGGCCTCCCAGGCAAAACTCGTAATACCAGCGCTATGGAAGTCCCATTAAAAAAGGACTTTTTGAAAGGTGCAGTAGTTACGTTGCATTACGGCCAAAAAAGTGTGCGGTACAGCTGTACCTACAAGACTCGTTATAGCAGCGGTAGTGAAAAAGCAGCCATAACGCTTTTTTATGAGCCATAACGCAAAACTCATAATCTAGCCGAATGTTAGATCATCTGGCCTATAATCTTCTGTTGTTGTTTTACTTGTATTTTTCTGATTTGGCTTTACACATAATATAATATTTTTTTATCTTAGCTGTGACACAATTATCTATTTAGACAGCACATAACTATTGGCTATAACCACTTCAAGTTAATAAAAAGTAAATGGACAACATACAAACTATGTTTTTGTATAGTATTGCGTAAAACGGTATTGTCAGAGGTTTTTGTGCTGTGCTATCCAGTCCTAAGGTCAATGCAAGTTTGTTTCATTGTCACTTTATTTTGTACTGTGAGTAGGAATTGTGTCATCCAAAGAGTTTATGTATCTGTTAACCGACTGGCAGTAATGATATTTGCACTCTAGATAATGATTGGCTTTCTTTCTTGTTGAGGACACAATAAGAACTGATAGGGCTCATACATAGGATAATCATAGAATTGCACAAGACAGTAATTATACATCATCACATTTAAATGTAAATTGCAAACCAAAATCGTATGAACCTAAATATATTTTTGTAAAATGTATCAACTTTAAAGGGACATGCATTTGAAATAATAAAATGCTTGAATGTGCTTGAACATTTTGATGTAAATTTCAATCCTTTAGAAAAGTTTACCTGATTTTTCTACAGAATTTACAATTAAAGTCTATGGACACATTTGTAGATTAATTATTTGGGAAGCGTTTCCCAAAGGATTGTGATCAACCTTTATTATTGCACTACTGATTGAACAGCACTATGGGCTAGATTACAAGTACAAACAAATTTGCCCATTTGCGGGCGCGCAATAATTAACCAGCCATTGCAAGTGGTTGGTTATTGCTACCGCAATTTTTAGCACTCCACTTTTAATCTGGCTTTATATGTTTAATCCTTTTTAACATAGTTATAGGGATTTTAAGATGAAAATGTTGTTCCCAATAAAGGTCTAGATTACAAGTCGAGCACAAACGATAACACACAGTGTGGTGCGTTATCATACATAACCTTGCACTAAGAATAAAGCACAATCTGCTATAAGTGGATGGTTAAACATTTTAACGAAGGCATTTTAACACGGCTAGAAATCTTTAAACAAGCCCAATCGAAATACTGCTGTAAGATTTAGGCCTTTTCAACCCCTAGAAGCCATTAGAATGTTCCATGTCATCCTAAAAACGCTGGGCTTTAAAGCCTTTAGGATGACATGGAACATCCTAGCTTTTGTGGCATCCTACTCCCCTTTGTTTAATAACGCTGGTGGATCCATCTGGGGGACTTGCCTAGCAATGCAGGCAGTCCCCCAGGAGCCAATCAGGGACAGTCAAGTCCAAAAAAAACCTTTCATGATTTAGATAGGGCATGTAATTTTAAACAACTTTCCAATTTACTTTTATCACCAATTTTGCTTTGTTCTCTTGGTATTCTTTGTTGAAAGCTAAACCTAGGAGGTTCATATGCTTTTTACTTAGACCTCGAAGGCCGCCTCTAATCTGAAAACATTTTGACAATTGTTCACCACTAGAGGGCGTTAGTTCATGTGTTTCATATAGATAACATTGAGCTCACGCACGTGAATCTCCTAGGAGTGAGCACTGATTGGCTAAAATGCAAGTCTGTCAAAAGAACTGAAATAAGGGGGCTCTCTGCAGAGGCTTAGATACAAGGTAATCACAGAGGTAAAAAAATTATTATTATAACTGTGTTGGTTATGCAAAACTGGGGAATAGGTAATAAAGGAATTATTTATCTGGTGTTGACTGTCCCTTTAAGGGGTTAAATATGTTTTTGGCCACAGCAAAAGAAATACGATAACCAACATTCAAGAGGCTTTTAAAGAGGTTTGTCCTGGGCTTGAAAAACAATACACATTTTCTGACAAAAACATAATTTATGCTTACCTGATAAATTTATTTCTCTTGTGATGTATCGAGTCCACGGAATCATCCTTACTTGTGGGATATTCTCCTTCCCAACAGGAAGTGGCAAAGAGAGCACCCACAGCAGAGCTGTCTATATAGCTCCTCCCTTAGCTCCACCCCCCAGTCATTCAACCGAAAGCTAGGAAGAAAAAGGAGAAACTATAGGGTGCAGTGGTGACTGAAAGTTTTAAAATAAAAATATATATCTTAAAAAACAGGGCGGGCCGTGGACTCGATACATCAGAAGAGAAATACATTTATCAGGTAAGCATAAATTATGTTTTCTCTTGTAAGATGTATCGAGTCCACGGATTCTTCCTTACTTGTGTGATACCAATACCAAAGCTTTAGGACACGGATGAAGGGAGGGACAAGACAGGGACCTTAAACGGAAGGCACCACTGCTTGTAGAACCTTTCTCCCAAAAATAGCCTCCGAAGAAGCAAAAGTATAAAATTTAGAAAATTTGGAAAAATTATGAAGCGAAGACCAAGTCGCCACCTTACAAATCTGTTCAACAGAAGCCTCATTTTTAAAAGCCCACGTGGAAGCCACAGCTCTAGTAGAATGAGCAGTAATTCTTTCAGGAGGCAGCTGTCCAGCAGTCTCATAGGCCAAACGGATGATGCTTTTCAGCCAAAAGGAAAGAGAGTTAGCCGTAGCCCTTTGACCTCTCCGTTTACCAGAATAAACAACAAACAAAGAAGATGTTTGATGGAAATCTTTAGTTGCTTGTAAGTAGAACTTTAAAGCACGAACCACATCAAGATTAGTGATGTCCCGAACTGTTCGCCCGCGAACGGTTCACAGCGAACATAGCTTGTTTGTGTTCTCGTTTGTGGGCGAACACATGGCGATGTTCGATCCGCCCCTATGTGTCATCATTGAGGAAACTTTGACCCTTTATGTCACAGCCGCCTGACACATTAGAGCCAATCAACATCAGACACTCCTACACAGACCCTCCCAGCTACTCGGAATCCGCCATTTTAGACTCATAACGACCTTGCTTTCTTAATGAGAGGACGTGTTGTGTTTTTGCTCCTGACATTAATAGGAAAAACATAGCTAGGCTAGTGTATTTACAGTCCAGAAGGACTCCACTCATCTCTGCTGCAAGCACAGCACCCCAAAAAGCCCTTTTTATGGCTATATTTCGTGAGGTTTTTTTTTTTCTTGTTTTTTTTATTAGCATTTGCCTGGCTTTCAGGCTGTGTGTTTAAGGCTCACAGCATATGCTGTGATTACTGCCACCACTGATATCTCCCTAACAACATTAGTTTAAATTTATCTAACCAAAAAATGTAATTATTTTGCTAGTGTAATTTTTTTTCATTTTCTATCAGGCCAGTGTCACACAGCATATACTCTGGTTCATTGCTCTGTGCCAGCCAGCAGCCACCAGTGTTAATATCCGTTTATAACATTATTTTAAATTTAAAAAAAAATATATATATATTTTGCTAGTGTAATCTAATTACATTTACTATCAGGCCTGTGTCTGTCAGGCTCACTCAGCATTAATATACCTCATTTTTTTTCAGTCTTTTGGTTAATTGGTCTGTGCCAGGCAGCCACCCAGCACTTATATCTATTCTTCTTCACCTTAATTTTAATATTAAAAAAAAAGAAGTTTAAATTTGTTTGATAGTGTAATCTAATATAATTTTCTATCCGGCCTGTGTGTTTTGCTGACATACAGAGCCTACTGTGTTTACTTGCTGCCCTCCCTAGTCTATGAGCCATGACTCATATGTGTTTAACCTTTTTTTAATCCCCCCCCCCCCCCAAAATAATTTAAATAATTTTTCTAGTGTAATCTAATAGTATTTTCTATCAGGCGTGTGTGTATCTGACTTACAGAGCCTACTGTTTTTAATAGCTGCCCTTCCAAGGCTATCAGCCGGGACTCATATGTATGTGCTTAACCTTTTTCTTTAAATTCCCCCAAAAAAGTCTTTAAATCATTATGCTAGTGTAATCTAATTGTATTTTCTATCAGGCCTGTGTCTAACTGTCTATCTGACTTACACAGCATACTGTTGTTAATTGCTGCCCTACGTAGCAGCCAGCCAGTGTGACCACTCATAGAGTCATATGTGCATTGCACTTCTTAACATAATTTTAATATTAAAATCTAAAATTTTAAAATATTTTGCTAGTGTAATCTAACTTAATTTTCTATCAGGCCTGTGTTTTTGTCACTTACACAGCATACTGTGTTAAATTGCTGCCCTACCTACCATCCACGACTCATATCTGCCAGCCTGTGTGCCAGTCCCAACTAGCCAATTAGTGGCACCAATCATAATTCTTGTAACAGTATATAAAAAAATAAAAATCATAATTTTTTGGACTGCAAATATTCAGTCTCCTAGTGCCATTGAATTGCATTTACCTCCTGCCTGCCACTGCCAGCCTTTTGTGCCAGGCCGTCTAGCCAACTATTTACACCAATCATAATTGTTGTCACAGACAGTATAGTTACTAATTAAAATTAAAAAAAATTTGATTGTTGATCTTAATCCTCAGTTTGCTCGTGCCCTAGAATTGCACTTTTCTACTGCCTTCCAAGCCTGTGTGCCAGGCCTACTTGAAAAATATTTACACCAATCATATTTGTTGTCACAGTATTCTTAATAATTGAAAATAATTTTTTTTAGTAATAGTTGTTGTGAATCCTCAGTTTGCTGGTGCCATTGAATTGCACTTTCCTCCTGCCTTGCAGCCTGCTGTGTGCTAGGCCCACCTAGCCAATTATTGCCAGCAAACATATTTCTTTTAACAGTATTGCAAAAATTGTCAATCATCACTGTTTTGACTGTCAGTAATCAGTCTCCTAGTGTCCTTGAATTGCATTTACCTCCTGCCTGCCAGCCTTTTGTGCCAGGCCGTCTAGCCAACTATTTACACCAATCATAATTGTTGTCACAGACAGTATAGTTACTAATTAAAATTAAAAAAAATTTGATTGTTGATCTTAATCCTCAGTTTGCTCGTGCCCTAGAATTGCACTTTTCTACTGCCTTCCAAGCCTGTGTGCCAGGCCTACTTGAAAAATATTTACACCAATCATATTTGTTGTCACAGTATTCTTAATAATTAAAAATTAAAATTTTTGGTAATAGTTGTGAATCCTCAGTTTGCTGGTGCCATTGAATTGCACTTTCCTCCTGCCTTGCAGCCTGCTGTGTGCTAGGCCCACCTAGCCAATTATTGCCAGCAATCATATTTCTTTTAACAGTATTGCAAAAATTGTCAATCATCACTGTTTTGACTGTCAGTAATCAGTCTCCTAGTGTCCTTGAATTGCATTTACCTCCTGCCTGCCAGCCTTTTGTGCCAGGCCGTCTAGCCAACTATTTACACCAATCATAATTGTTGTCACAGACAGTATAGTTACTAATTAAAATTAAAAAAAATTTGATTGTTGATCTTAATCCTCAGTTTGCTCGTGCCCTAGAATTGCACTTTTCTACTGCCTTCCAAGCCTGTGTGCCAGGCCTACTTGAAAAATATTTACACCAATCATATTTGTTGTCACAGTATTCTTAATAATTGAAAATAAAAATTTTTGGTAATAGTTGTTGTGAATCCTCAGTTTGCTGGTGCCATTGAATTGCACTTTCCTCCTGCCTTGCAGCCTGCTGTGTGCTAGGCCCATCTAGCCAATTATTGCCAGCAATCATATTTCTTTTAACAGTATTGCAAAAATTGTCAATCATCACTGTTTTGACTGTCATTAATCAGTCTCCTAGTGTCCTTGAATTGCATCTACCTCCTGCCTGCCAGCCTTTTGTGCCAGGCCGTCTTGCCAACTATTTACACCAATCATAATTTTTTGTCACAGTATAGTTACTAATTAAAATTAAACATTCTTGATGGTTGATGATCTTAATCCTCAGTTTGCTCGTGCCCTAGAATTGCACTTTTCTACTGCCTTCCAAGCCTGTGTGCCAGGCCTACTTGAAAAATATTTACACCAATCATATTTGTTGTCAAAGTATTCTTAATAATTAAAAATTTAAATTTTTGGTAATAGTTGTTGTGAATCCTCAGTTTGCTGGTGCCATTGAATTGCACTTTCCTCCTGCCTTGCAGCCTGCTGTGTGCTAGGCCCACCTAGCCAATTATTGCCAGCAATCATATTTCTTTTAACAGTATTGCAAAAATTGTCAATCATCACTGTTTTGACTGTCAGTAATCAGTCTCCTAGTGTCCTTGAATTGCATCTACTTCCTGCCTGCCAGCCTTTTGTGCTAGGCCGTCTTGCCAACTATTTACACCAATCATATTTTTTTGTCACAGTATAGTTACTAATTAAAATTAAAAAATTCTTGATTGTTGATGATCTTAATCCTCAATTTGCTCGTGCCCTAGAATTGCACTTTTCTACTGCCTTCCAAGCCTGTGTGCCAGGCCTACTTGAAAAATATTTACACCAATCATATTTGTTGTCACAGTATTCTTAATAATTAAAAATGAAAATTTTTGGTAATAGTTGTGAATCCTCAGTTTGCTCGTGCCATTGAATTGCACTTTCCTCCTGCCTTGCAGCCTGTGTGCCAGGCCCACCTAGCCAATTATTGCCAGCAATCATATTTCTTTAAACAGTATTGAAAAAATTGTCAATCATCACTTTTTTGACTGTCAGTAATCAGTCTCCTAGTGTCCTTGAATTGCATCTACCTCCTGCCTGCCAGCCTTTTGTGCCAGGCCGTCTTGCCAACTATTTACACCAATCATAATTTTTTGTCACAGTATAGTTACTAATTAAAATGAAAACATTTTGATTGTTGATCTTAATCCTCAGTTTGCTCGTGCCCTAGAATTGCACTTTTCTACTGCCTTCCAAGCCTGTGTGCCAGGCCTACTTGAAAAATATTTACAACAATCATATTTGTTGTCACAGTATTCTTAATAATTAAAATTTTAAATTTTTGGTAATAGTTGTTGTGAATCCTCAGTTTGCTGATGCCATTGCATTGCACTTTCCTCCTGCCTTGCAGCCTGCTGTGTGCTAGGCCCACCTAGCCAATTATTGCCAGCAATCATATTTCTTTTAACAGTATTGCAAAAATTGTCAATCATCACTGTTTTGACTGTCAGTAATCAGTCTCCTAGTGTCCTTGAATTGCATCTACCTCCTGCCTGCCAGCCTTTTGTGCCAGGCCGTCTTGCCAACTATTTACACCAATCCTAATTTTTTGTCACAGTATAGTTACTAATTAAAATTAAAACATTTTGATTGTTGATCTTAATCCTCAGTTTGCTCGTGCCCTAGAATTGCACTTTTCTACTGCCTTCCAAGCCTGTGTGCCAGGCCTACTTGAAAAATATTTACAACAATCATATTTGTTGTCACAGTATTCTTAATAATTAAAATTTTAAATTTTTGGTAATAGTTGTTGTGAATCCTCAGTTTGCTGATGCCATTGAATTGCACTTCCCTCCTGCCTTGCAGCCTGCTGTGTGCTAGGCCCACCTAGCCAATTATTGCCAGCAATCATATTTCTTTTAACAGTATTGGAAAAATTGTCAATCATCACTGTTTTGACTGTCAGTAATCAGTCTCCTAGTGTCCTTGAATTGCATTTACCTCCTGCCTGCCAGCCTTTTGTGCCAGGCCATCTTGCCAACTATTTACACCAATCATAATTGTTGTCACAGTACAGTTACTAATTAAAATTAAAAAATTCTTGAGGGGAGGGCGGAGCCGGCCGGAGACCAACATGGCCGCATAATTACAATGCTCCGTAGCGCTGTTAACCTTATATATCACTAAAGCTACTAAGAGGCAAATATCCTTGTTCATAACAAACAGTAAGAAGAGTGGATATGGGCTGCTAACTCCGGTCTCTGATGGAGACTTTATAACGCACATGTGAGGAGCAATCGAGCCGCAAGTTCATCCCGGGTGCATTCCAGGACAGCGCACTAAAGGGACCCTGCCTGAACACATCTAGGAGTGCGGTAGAGAAGCGGAGAAGAGTAATTGTGTCACATCCTAGCGAAGTGACTTTACAGGTGACCGCACACAGCTTGCTTACAAAGTGAAAGCAGACGCCATTACAGACCCCACGCTATATTTGAACGGCTGGGGTGTTAGGAGAGGAGCTGCCGAGGAGGATCTAACCTGGAATACAACAGGGTTGGTACGTTGTTGTTTTTTTAAGTCCCAAAAACAAACATAGAACTGTTCAGAGACTAACGCACTATTCAGAGAGAAACAAATAAACGTTTCCCCCAAAAGGCACGCACCGGATCTCAGTTAGGCCCTGAGATTTAAGAAAGGCAGTTAGAGATAACGGAGGTGTGCATATAACATTCTTTCACTTTATTTGATCTCTAAACTGTGATAAGCCCACTATAAAAAACCCAGCACGGTAGCCTATTGTTATAAATACTACTATAACTGGGATTTACAACTTAGAGCAGTGAGTTCAGTCACAAAATGGCGTCCAGAAGGCAGGCCAGGCCTGAAAAACACAGTAAAGCAGCATCTTCGCAGGGAACAAAAATGAGCACCTTTTTTAAGACCCTGGAGAGTGCAAATACATCTCAACCTACCCCTTCACAATTAGACACAGGAGAGGATAGAGAAGACTCTGATAGCACACTGCATGATGAGGACTGTCTCCTTACTAAAGCGGATCTGAAATTTCTACCCTCTAAGGAGGATTTTGCTGCTTTGATGTCCAGAGTGAGCCAGATAGTTAAAGATGGTCTAGATGAGGTTAAAAAGGATCTTACAGATATAGGTAATAGAGTGGTACAGTTGGAAGAACAAGCTGAAGAAATTTCGGAAACCACTAATCTGACCACAGCTCAACTACAATGCCAAACAATGGAAATTACACGCCTGCAGAACCAGATAGAAGATCTGGATAATAGGGGCCGTCGGCAGAATTTGAGGATAAGAGGGGTCCCTGAGACGATCTCTACGACAGATATACCACAATATCTACAGGCCCTATTCAATTATTTACTGGACACAGACGACAGCATCTTACTCGACAGGGCTCATAGAGCCTTAAGACCTAAACCGGCTGCTTCTGCTCCTCCCCGGGACATCATACTAAAGTGTCATTACTTCCAAGAAAAGGAGAAAATTATGGCGGCTGCCAGGAAAAAAACTCCAATCACATGGGAAGGTACCAATATACAGATATATGCCGACCTGAGTCCCCTTACACTCACGAAACGCAAAGAAATCAGTTTCCTAACTACACACTTAAGGGACTTAGGAATATCCTACCGCTGGGGCTTTCCTTTCTCACTCAAGGCAGTAAAAGACGGCAAAGAAGCCTTTTACCAAGATATTGAAGATCTAGATAATTTCTGCTCGCAACTGAACATTCCTATCCCCAGGGTTCCTCAATTGGATGAAGACTTGGACATTTCAAATCTTAAGCCAAATAAGCCGAAATCTCAGCGGTCCAAGTGGACCACAGTGAATAGGAATCATAAATCTTCTATGAAGATGAAGCAGCTTTCTACCTCTAAAGAAAAATCTCTAACTTGAACAGAGCTAGGATATGTACAAGGGCCGGATGGACACCAGCTGCTAGACTCTTGCCTCTATGATGAACTCTGAATTGCAGAAAGACTGCTCCATTGAACAGAGTTCACGTTAGATCTGTTGTATGCAAGATTACATTTGCGGTTCTTTTTATTTTTATTATTTTTTTTTTTTTTTTTTTTTTTTTATAATTTGATTTGTCCTGCCCTACTATGTATCTGCTCCTTACATATTTTGCACATACCTTTTTGTAGCATAAAAAGTATACTGTATAATGTAAGGTACAGCTGCAGTAACTAGCTACTGCAGACCCTCCTGTAGTAGGTAGATTAGAATGACCTCTAAGTGGTCTAGTTTTTGGTTACTCTATCAGAGTACTTCTGTTTGTAGTTTGAAGGTTTTGTTACTTATATACTCAATGCTTAAGACTATTTTCTCTGTTCTAGAAGCTTTCCTCACTAAAACAACGTTTACTTTATACATAGCGAAGCCAGCAGTATTCATTTACCGCCGGACCGTGGATCCCAGGGTGGAGAGCATCTCCCTAGTTATTCTGAACATATACCAAGGTAAGATTACATGCACATTTTTACACCAGTGTCAATCCTCCACTTATAGCTACAATGAATAGACCCATTAGAATAATTTCCCAAAACACCAAAGGTCTTAACTCCCCTACTAAGCGTTCGATAGCTTTAAATTGGTTTGCAAAACAAAAGAGTTCCATTGTACTTGTGCAAGAAACCCACTTTACTAAACAAGCCGAGCCCAAATTCTCCTCCAAAGACTTCCCTATAGGATTTTTTAACTCAAATTCGAAGAAAAAAAAAAATGGGGTGGGAATCTTATTCCATAGAAGCGCCCCCTTCCAGCTAACCAATCTGGTCTCGGATAGAGAAGGAAGAATTTTAATTGTAACAGGGTTGCTATTTAACAGACCAGTAACAATAGTGAATGTATATGCCCCTAGCTCCGGCAGAATTTCCTTCTTCAAACGTTTGCAAGCCATGGTATTAGAAGCACAGAAAGGCACGCTGATACTGGGGGGAGACCTTAATATTGCGATGGACTCCCTTATGGATTCATCAACTCACAAAGCTAGACCCCCACTGAGACCCCCGGATGCTGTTTTCAACTGCCACAGGAAATTGGGGTTAGTGGACGTGTGGAGGATTCAACATCCCCAACAAAAAAACTATACCTTCTATTCGCATCCATGGGCCATGTACTCAAGAATTGATTACTTATATATCGACCAATCAGGGCTGTCTTTAACGTCTGACACTGATATAGTACCAACCCCTTGGTCTGACCACTCAATGATCTCCCTTGACTTGAACTGGCCTGATTCTCCAATATTTCCATATACTTGGAGACTCGAGGAATATATGTTACACCACCCCCCGACTGTCCAAGCATTAACTACCTCCATATCAGAATATTTTCAATTTAACAACACTGCTGAGTCTTCTCCTCTCCTGATCTGGGAGGCACATAAAGCTGTTATAAGAGGGGAATTTATTAAACTAAGGGGCCAAATGAAAAAACAGTATAATTCTACACTTCGGGAATTGAATGATAAATTGAGGAGGTTGGAACTACAACATAAAAATTCACCCAAGAATTCCAATCTATTAGCCCATCTTACAACCACTAGAAAAGAGATTAATAATATACTCTTAAAGGAAGCACATAGAAAGGCCCTAGCCTTGAGGAAGACTTTCTTTTATGAGGGTAATAGAGTAGGTCCTTATTTAGCGAGAGCCTTAAAATCGAGAAGGGGATTAAGCCACATACATAAAATTAAAACAGCAGAGGGTTCTTTCGTTTATGACAGTAAAGGAATCGCGAATCAATTCAGCAGTTTTTATAAAAACCTTTACAATCTAGAATCCCCAGACTCAGTAACACATTATGCAGATTTGCAAAAATATATTGAGGAAGCAGGTTTGCCCCAATTATCACTGGAACAGAGAGCCAAATTAGAAAGTCCAATTAACGTACAGGAGCTTCACAAAGTCATATCTCACCTCCCAAATGGCAAGAGCCCTGGCCCGGACGGATTTATAAACCAATATTATAAGACATTTAGGAATCTGCTAATACCTCACCTTTTAGCCTTATTTCAGAGCATAGATGACTCTGGTAAATTCTCTACAGACATGCTACAGGCACATATTTCGGTAATCCTTAAACCCGATAAGCCACAAGATGACCCAGGCAGTTACCGCCCTATATCCTTATTAAATGTTGACCTTAAGATTTTCAGTAAAATTCTTGCTAATCGCATCAATACTATACTGAGCGAGTTAATACATGTAGATCAAGTAGGTTTTGTCCCCCAAAGGGAAGCCCGCGACAACACAATTAGAGCTATCTCCCTGATGGAATATGCCAAATTTCACCAAACTAAGTCAGTATATATCACAACGGATGCTGAAAAAGCGTTCGATAGAACGAATTGGCAATTCCTTAAGGTTACTTTGAGCACCTTTGGATTCGGCAGTAACATGATCTCACGCATTTTTAGTTTATATTCCCATCCTAGTGCTAAAGTGAAAGCTAATGGTATGCTCTCTGACCCCTTCACGATTAAAAATGGTACACGTCAGGGCTGTCCTCTATCCCCTATACTGTTTATACTGACGATGGAGGTGCTGGCTTCCTATGTCCGTAGGAACAAAGACATCAAAGGCATCCAAATAGGCCCGAATGATTATAAAATTGCCTTGTATGCGGATGACGTTCTGTTTTCAGTGTCGTCGCCTACATCCTCCATCCCAGCAGTAATGACTGAAATAGATGAATTTGGTAGGTTTTCAAATTTCCTTATTAATAAAACAAAGTCTGAGATTTTAAACATCTCGTTGACAGACAGGGCATTTCGCAATCTTTCATCCTTAAGCCCTCTACGACTACAGACTGACTCCATTAAATATTTAGGTATACATATATCCCCTCTCTATTCTACCCTCTTTAATAAAAACTACGACGCCTTACTACGTAACATACACAGAGACCTCACAGAATGGGCAACAAGATCACTTTCATGGTGGGGAAGAATCCAGTCTATAAAAATGACCACTCTACCACAGATATTATACATACTTCAAGCCCTTCCCCTACATCTTCCCAGTGGGTACATACAAAAATTACAGACCAAAATCAATGTATACGTTTGGGGAAAGTGTAAGCCCAGAGTTAATCGGAACACCCTTTTCAGAGCGTCTGAGATGGGGGGGCTGGGGCTTCCTAAAATAGAAGAATATTATAACGCAGTCACCCTGCAACGAGTATTGGATTGGCATGGAGCACAAGATGGTAAAGCCTGGGTTTCCTTAGACTCACATGTTCTTAAAGCCCCCCATGTACGAGCTCTGTGCTGGGTCCCGGGAGAGCTGAGGCCCCCGCAGTGTCAACACCTTGATTTGCACAAACATTTCTTTAAAAACTGGGACAAGATTGTCAGGGCTACTCCCCTTGTTACATCATGCAGGTCACCCTTATTCCCCATAGTTCTAAACGTGGAAATGATAGGTGGTTTGGACAAGGGATACAAGAGGTTGGCGGAATGGGGTTACACGGTCCCCTTATGTCGTTTTGTGGAGAATGGAAAACTCAGGGATAGAAATAGACTCTCAGACGTAGCAGATGGGACTTATACAAAATGGTTAAAATATGCCCAATTACACCACTTCATACAAACCTCACAACATAGACAGGACCTGTTAAGACCCCTTACCCCCTTTGAGAGCTTATGTAACACTGGCAATTTGATACGGCATTCCCTCTCGATATCACGCAAACTATTAACTACACACCATAATACGCATTTACCATCATACACAACCAAATGGTTAAGGGACATTGGGACAGGACTGGACGACACGGACTGGCATAGAATTTTCAGATTTTCCAGGAAATCCTCGACGTCCCCACAGATACTAGAAATGAATTATAAAATCTTGACACGCTGGTATCTGACGCCAACTAGACTAAACACAATATATCCTGACTCGTCCCGAATGTGCTGGAGGGGGTGCGGGGAAGTAGGGAGTTTAGTCCACATGTGGTGGCATTGCCCCAAAGTTAGACCCTTATGGAGGGAGGTCGAGTCCCATTTTCGGTTAATTCTAGGTCAAGATTTGAATCTATCTTTGAAAATTGCACTACTCAATGATCTCCCTAAAACCCCCTGCAAACTACGGTCATTTTTATTGCAGATAGGGCTGAACAGTGTGAGATCCTTAATAGCACGGGCCTGGAAAACTCCGGTAACCCCTACAAGGTCGGAGTGGCTTAGCAGGATGGCAGAACTCTTAGACTTAGAGGAGTATGGATATATGAAGCGTAATAAATCAACCTTTTTTCATAACGCTAGATTCATATGGGAAGAATCATTGCACTCATTATAGGTTTTATAGAAGTTACCCTTAGGGCTCACATAACAATAAACTCCATTATCCACTGTGGGGGTGGGATGCTCTCCTACCCTGGGACAAGAGAGGTGGTGCCGACCTAACTGCTTCTGGGATACAGGAAACTACAGATTTATTCACTGACTTCGCTTTTGAGAGCTGATTAGATGGAGAATGCTTTGTTCTTATTATAGAAGACTGACTGATGAACTCATTGAGTATGTGTTGTTATCGTTAGTTTAGTTTATATTTGAAACCCTTAACGGGTATTGTATTGTATAGCTCATGTAAGCATTATTACATTGTTTGATGTATAACTTGAAATGAGAAAAATAATAAATAAAAAAAAAAAAAAAAAAAAATTCTTGATTGTTGATCTTAATCCTCAGTTTACTTGTGCCCTAGAATTATACTTTTCTACTGCCTTCCAAGCCTGTGTGCCAGGCCTACTTGAAAAATATTTACACCAATCATATTTGTTGTCACAGTATTCTTAATAATTAAAAATGAAAATTTTTGGTAATAGTTGTTGTGAATCCTCAGTTTGCTCGTGCCATTGAATTGCACTTTCCTCCTGCCTTGCAGCCTGTGTGCCAGGCCCACCTAGCCAATTATTGCCAGCAATCATATTTCTTTTAACAGTATTGCAAAAATTGTCAATCATCACTGTTTTGACTGTAAGTAATCAGTCTCCTAGTGTCCTTGAATTGCATCTACCTCCTGCCTGCCAGCCTTTTGTGCCAGGCCGTCTTGCCAACTATTTACACCAATCATAATTGTTGCCACAGTATAGTTACTAATTAAAATTAAAAAAAAATTGATTGTTGATCTTAATCCTCAGTTTGCTCGTGCCCTTGAATTGCACTTTTCTACTGCCTGCCAGCCTGTGTGCCAGGCCCAACTATCCAATTAGTGCCAGCAATCATATTTATTTTAACAGTATTGCAAAATTTGTCAATCATCACTGTTTTGACTGTCAATCTGCAGTCTACTAGTGCCCTCCTTGAATTGCATTTTCCTCCTGCCTGCCTGCCTGCCTGTGTGCCAGTCCCAACTAGCCAATTAGTGCCACCAATCATATTTATTGTAACAGGATTGGAATTTTTGTTAATCATAACTGTTTTGACTGTGATTCTTCAGTCTCCTAGTGCCATTAAATTGCAGTTTCCTTTCTCCCAGCGTGTGTGCCAGACAGGCCCATTTGCCAACTAGTGCCAAACAATCATATTTGTTGTCACAGTACTTGTAATATTTTAAAAAATTAACAATTTGTGATTTTTAAAACATCTGTCTTTTTTGTTGTTGTCAGTCTCACAGCGTATACTGTGCCCACGTTCACAGTGCCACCACTCATATAATTGGTGTAATAGTATTGTTAGTGTCCATTTAAAAAAAAATGACAGGCAGAGGCAGGCCACCTCGCAGGTTCCGTGGTCGTGGTCATGGTGCTGTGATTCCTTTAGACCCTACAAATATGCACATTGTTCAGACGCCGGGTGCCAGGGGGGACGCGAAAACTTCTGAGGAGGACCTAGTTGAATGGCTAACACAGGACACCCAATCTTCTTCAGCTTCCGCTGGTAGTCCTCCTAACCTTGACGCACCATCTAAGTCCAGCTGTGCTTTGGGCAGGTCTCAAGTGACCAGTGCCACTCCCCCGCCTGTCGCCACCACCAACACTAGCACCACAGCCGCTTCACTTGATCTGTCACAGGAGTTATTGACTGTTACGGTACCAACAGGATACCAAGGGTTAATACCAGATGGATTATGCCCTGAATGTGAGATCAACAACTCACAACCCAGCTAATTCCCCTCCTCAAACATGAGACCAGGCTCCACATTTGAAGGTTTAAAACAGAATGTACTTTATTGAGGGCTATGTGCCCAGTATATATGCAGGTCTGACCCCAGATGGGGGGTTGAAAGAATATTGTACATTAGATAGAGGGACAACGCCCTTTGACAGGCCACAATAGAATTACATTACTTAAGCAGATAACAAGTTAAACACAAGACAACAATGCAGTCCATCTTATCAACTAGCAGTCTGACTCTGGAGGTGATTAGACAATGGGAATGTTTATCACTAAACTTAATTAGAGCACACAATAGCTGATGCCAGCAACCTTGTATTTAGAAAATAGCTTCTGAAAGCTGAACAAAGTTAACTCTTTCAGTTCTGACCGAAGGGTCTGTCACATAGCTCCCCCCTTGTGGAACACTCCGGCAGACCCGGCTTGACCCTTTGGCGTGTCAACCTGGGGATGACCGGACTAGGAGGTGGTAGGCATGTCAGTTTGCCGGGACAATCCATCTGTATTCCCGTTATGAGAGAGAATTCCTGCCCGTAAAAATAAGGGTTCAACTTCTTCAGTGCCCAGACTAGGGCTAAACAGTCCTTCAAAATCTCATCAGCTTCTTTACGAGTTTTTTGTACCTGCTCTTTATAGGTATCCACAATCCCTTCATACTGACATAGGGTGCCCTTGAGTTGCTGCACCTCACTATGAGCCAGCGCCAGCTTCTCCTCCAGTGTCGCTAAGTTTGTCTTTAAGGTTTCATGTTCCACTCTCAAGCTGGTGTTTTCTGCAGTCTGTCGGTGTAGCTTGTCTAGCAGAGATTCACGTTCTAAACGCGCTTTTTCCTCTGCGCTAGCACTGTTACGTGATTGTTTATCGTGACCATTTCATCCTCTACTTGACTCTTCTCCTTCATCAGCGCATTGTAACGGGACTTCCATGTATCAATAGTGGATAGAGATTTACTGAGCTCAGCGTCCTGGGGCTTAGCAGCAGGTGGGTCAGTCTCTGCTGCACGAATCTGGGCACGGGTAGTCACAGGGTTAACATCAGCGGGACCCATAGGAGCGTAGGCAGAAACAAGGGGGGGCCAAGGTATTTCCAAGGAGAACATCAGCTGGTAAATCCTTCATGACCCCCACATTCATAGGTCTAGCGCCCCCTCCCCAATCCAAATGTACCCTGGCAACAGGTAGGCGGAACACAGCGCCCCCTGCTACCCTCACAGCCACAGTGTCTCCAGTGTGCTGTTTCTCAGACACCAAGTTCTTTTGAAGCAAGGTCATGGTAGCACCAGTATCCCGTAGACCACTGACCTCCTTCCCATTCACTTTAACCAGTTGCCGGTTATTCCAGTGGGCAGCTTGCACAAGGTCTGCCTCATGTAGGATGCCCCAGCATTCTTGCGCCTCTACGTAGCGGGCCGCAGGCTGAGGGTTACGTGGGATTCCGCCGGCGGGTCTTCTCCAGGACTGTGCTTGGTTTGCTGCGTTTAGGGGACACTCTGGTCTTTTGTGCCCTAGTTGCTTACATCCAAAGAACCGAATAGGTTGTGAGTAGCCCCGCAAATTGAACCGGGCTCTCTGAGGGTAGTTCGTGGCCGGAGGCCGTGTGGTATAGCGGTGCACCGGGGTTTGGTAACTGGCAGCTGCTGGGGTGACTGGGGGTCTGTACTCCACTCTAGCAGGGGGCTTAGTGGTAGCAGTGTCCAGTTTGCAGGCATCCGTATACTCATCTGCCAAGCGAGCAGCTTCATGCAGGGTGGAGGGTTTACGGTCCCGAACCCACTCTCTAACTCCTGCTGATAACTTGTCAAAGCAATGTTCCAACAGGAATAGCTGCAGCACCTCTTCCCCAGATACGGCTTGGCACCCCGCTATCCAGTGAGCTGCTGTGTGGTGCACCTTACATGCCCACTCAACGTAGGAATCACCAGCTAATTTAACAGTGTCTCTGAACTGCCTCGGGTATGCCTCCGGTGTAACCGCATACCTGGAGAGCAAAGCCTCTTTTACAGTATTATAATCCCTGACTTCCTCATCTGGAATGGCCCAAAAAGCCTCTCTGGCCCGGCCGAATAATTTTCCGGATAATATCATGACCCAGTCCTCTGCAGGTACCTGGTGTAGTGCACATTGCCTCTCAAAATCTGCAAGGTACCCATCAATCTCTCCTTCTGTTTCCAGGAAGTTTTTAAAAGCTGTAAAATTCACTTTTCTCTTTTCCACTGGGGTTGCTGTGACTTGGGCTGCTGCAGCGCCGCTTTGGCGAAGTAGGTTGGCCTCCACAGCTGCTATGACCCGGTCGATAATTTCCGCAGATGGGTTGGGGCCATAATGTGCCAGTCTTATTTTGACCGCCCGGTCAAAGCTTGCTTCTTCGGGGGTTCTGTCTGATATGCTGGGCTCATTGGTTCCTTCGTGCCCTGGTACTCCGTCCATCTCGGTCAGTCTTGTAATAATCTCCCTCTTCCTGAGGTTACTGGTTTGTTGGCCCCGTTGTTCTAGCAGGTCTTTAAGGGTAGCTCTTTTTAGCCTTTCATACGGTATTCCCATTCGGTCTGGATGTGTAGTTGCTCTTCTGGGCGATAAGGATCCTCCCGTCGCTTGCCACCAATTGTTACGGTACCAACAGGATACCACGGGTTAATACCAGATGGATGATGCCCTGAATGTGAGATCAACAACTTACAACCCAGCTAATTCCCCTCCTCAAACATGAGACCAGGCTCCACATTTGAAGGTTTAAAACAGAATGTACTTTATTGAGGGCTATGTGCCCAGTATATATGCAGGTCTGACCCCAGATGGGGGGTTGAAAGAATATTGTACATTAGATAGAGGGACAACGTCCTTTGACAGGCCACAATAGAATTACATTACTTAAGCAGATAACAAGTTAAACACAAGACAACAATGCAGTCCATCTTATCAACTAGCAGTCTGACTCTGGAGGTGATTAGACAATGGGAATGTTTATCACTAAACTTAATTAGAGCACACAATAGCTGATGCCAGCAACCTTGTATTTAGAAAATAGCTTCTGAAAGCTGAACAAAGTTAACTCTTTAAGTTCTGAACGAAGGGTCTGTCACATTGACACATCATTTGGAAGAAATAAGTGATGCGCAACCATCATTGACAGAGGATGTAGATAATAGTGATCAGTCTCAGTCAGGCAGCATTACCGACATGGAGGTGCGGTGTGATGATGATGATGATGTTGTACCCGCTGCTGCTTCCTTTCTTGATGTTTCAGATACAAGTGAAGTGGTTGATGATGATGTGTCGGTGGATGTCACGTGGGTGCCTGCTAGAAGAGAAGAAGAAGAGGGGGAAAGTTCAGATGGGGAGACAGAGAGGAGGAGGAGATGATTTGGAAGCATGGGGAGGTCGTCTCAAGGAGCTAGTGGCACAGTCAGACAGCATGCATCGCCACCAGGGGTCAGCCAGACAGCACGCCGACGCCCATTAACGCATGCTGTTGCCACCACCAGAATGCCGTCATCGCAGAGCTCAGCAGTGTGGCATTTTTTGTGTGTGTCTGCCTCTGACAACAGCGATGCCATTTGCAACCTGTGCCAAAAGAAACTGAGTCGTGGGAAGTCCAACAGCCACCTAGGTACAACTGCAGTAAACAACATGTGCGTCACCACAGTCTCCGAAGCTGTTGTCGGATGTATACAAAAACACTGATAAAGTATTCCTTTCGGGGCGCAAAGAGATGGCTACCGGAACACTCCAGGAACTTCCCAAGAGTCGCTGTCTTGTGTTTCTGGTGATGTTGGAGACATCTGGGTAGTGTACAGGGAGGCCCAAAATCATCCCCATCTCTGTGCACCACAGGACAGGACGTCCTTGTCATCCATAAGTGCATGAAATTGCTTGCATTTTCCTTGGTTCAAGAAGTTCAGCTTTTGTGGTGATAGTACAGAATTAAATAAACTTTGGTTTCCTACCATACTCAAGACAATCTTGTAGTTCAAGCTTCGGACTTGCTGTGGGAAACAGTGGCCTGTCCATACCAGGAAGATGATTTAGACAGAAATAACGAGCTCTGATTGCAGGTGACACATGTTTATCGTCAATCATCAAAGGGGTTGCGTGCAGAATATGGCTGATGGCCCCTTATTCACATGTTTGTCCAGAGCCACAACATTTGCAAACAGCCAGAAGAAAGGTCGGTTCTCACCAGCCTTAAGTTGAGCTTCATTTACCAAATGCTGATATTCAAAAAATAGACAAACAGTGCCTTAAAAAACACATTTGCGATATGGATTCACCAGAGCAAGGTCATTGCGAGTACTTCCCATGATAACAAAATTAAAATGCCACAACTCTGCAATCTTCCCCTTCACATTATTATTGTCACACTCCATTGTACTCCTATGCCCAGCTCCCTGCTCTTGTTTTTGTTGAGGGTCCTGGAGCCTCTGCTAAAAAGGCCTATGGATAAAGAAGTGTACTGGGTGTCTATTCAATGTTTTTTTAGATTTCCCAGTTGCAACTAATTATCTCTGTGTTTCTAAAATCAATGCCTTTCCTGTAATCTATTATTCGAAAGGATGACATATGTCCTCTTTCATGCTGTTGTTTCGGTTGAGGCTCCAGGACCATCTTATTAAAAAGGCCTGAGGATAAATAAGTGTACTGGGTGTCTAATCAATGTTTTTTTCTATTTCCCGGGTCATATAAATGATCTCTGGGATTCTAAAATCAATGCATTTCCTGTAATCTATTATTAAAAAGGATGACATATGTCCTCTTTCATAATGTTTTTTCTGTTGAGGCTCCGGGAGCCTCTTATAAAAAGGCCTAAGGATAAAGAAGTGTACTGGGTGTCTAATCAATGTTTTTTTTCTATTTCCCGGTTGCAAATAATGATCTGTGGGTTTCTAAAATCAATACCTTTCCTGTAATCTATTATTCAAAAGGATGACATATGTCCTCTTTCATGCTGTTGTTTCGGTTGAGGCTCCGGGACCCTCTTATTAAAAAGGCCTAAGAATAAATAAGTGTACTGGGTGTCTAATCAATGTTTTTTTCTATTTCCCGGTTGCAACTAATGATCTCTGGGTTTCTAAAATCAATGCCTTTCCTGTAATCTATTATTCAAAAGGATGACATATGTCCTCTTTCATAATGTTTTTTCTGTTGAGGCTCCGGGAGCCTCTTATAAAAAGGCCTAAGGATAAAGAAGTGTACTGGGTGTCCAATCAATGTTTTTTTCTTTTTCCCGGGTCATATAAATGATCTCTGGGATTCTAAAATCAATGCCTTAACTGTAATCAATTGTTCACAAGGATGCCATATGTCCTCTTTCATGCTGTTGTTTCAGTTGAGGCTCCGGGAGCCTCTTATAAAAAGGCCTAAGGATAAAGAAGTGTGCTGGGCGTCCAAACAATGTTTTTTATTATTTCACAGTTGCAAAATTATCTATGGCTTTGTAAAATCTATAAGGAGGATAGGTGAGAATTGGCGCTTATATCAACCCTAATGCCAAGTATAGAAGGGTCTCTCTCTAAGAACCCTGAGGAGGATAGTAGAATAATTTAAGCGGAAATACAGGCGCTGAAAGCAGGGTAGTACACAAATACAATATACGGGTAACCTAAAAGGGTCTACCTTAGCAGAAATATAATCGTTATAAAAGTTAATAAATGGTAATAGCCTAATATATATCTTAGAAAATATATTTAATAGTGTAAAATTACAATACAATCAAGATTATAAAATCAGTGTTAATAAAATCAGTACATATATACTAAAAAGTAATTAATGGGGCCCTTTAAATTAGTTTGAAAAAACATACAGAAAGGGGAAAGATTAACCACAAATCTATATATATATATACTGTGATTGAGGATAGAAGAAAACTATACTCAAATAAATATAAGTATAAAGAGGGCAGAGATATTCAAACAGTATAAATAAAAACAAATAGCAATACAAACAGACTTAATAACTGGACGTCCAGCGTAAAAACCAGGGGTTAAAACAGTAATAATCTGGGGTTAAAACAGTATTAACCTGAAAGTGCACTATAGTGAACAAAAACACTTGTGACTAGATGATCATACTAATAGCATTGGATCAAGCTAATGGGCGAGTGAGGTACCTTGCGCTAATCTGTGGAGCACAGATTGAATATTGTTCGTCCTGTGGGTGGGTGATCCTCTGGAGGTGGGTGTGTACTCCTAGCGTAGTCCACTTACATCACCCTTTCTGAAAATGCCCAGCTGATTTCGGGAGGAACAGAATGTAAACGATCTCTGGGTAATAGCAATCCTTTAGATGATGGTAGATAGTAACTTCAAGGCACTCTTATTCCGTGGTGCTTAAAGCTACCATCATCTAAAGGATTGCTATTACCCAGAGATTGTTTACATTCTGTTCCTCCCGAAATCAGCTGGACATTTTCAGAAAGGGTGATGTAAGTGGACTACGCTAGGAGTACACACCCACCTCCAGAGGATCACCCACCTACAGGACGAACAATATTCAATCTGTGCTCCACAGATTAGCGCAAGGTACCTCACTCGCCCATTAGCTTGATCTAATGCTATTAGTATGATCATCTAGTCACAAGTGTTTTTGTTCACTATAGTGCACTTTCAGGTTAATACTGTTTTAACCCCAGATTATTACTGTTTTAACCCCTGGTTTTTACGCTGGACGTCCAGTTATTAAGTCTGTTTGTATTGCTATTTGTTTTTATTTATACTGTTTGAATATCTCTGCCCTCTTTATACTTATATTTATTTGAGTATAGTTTTCTTCTATCCTCAATCACAGTATATATATATATAGATTTGTGGTTAATCTTTCCCCTTTCTGTATGTTTTTTCAAACTAATTTAAAGGACCCCATTAATTACTTTTTAGTATATATGTACTGATTTTATTAACACTGATTTTATAATATTGATTGTATTGTAATTTTACACTATTAAATATATTTTGTAAAATCTATGCCTTACCTGTCATCTATTGTTCAAAAGGATGCCATATGTCCTCTTTCCTGCTGTTGTTTTTGTTGGGGGTCCGGAACACTATTCTAAAAAGGCAGAAGGAGAACGACCTGTACTGTACTTGGTGTCCAATCATGTTTTTGTTTTCAATTTCATGGTTCATAATAAATATCGCCGTGTAACTAAAATCAATGCCATACCTGTACTCTGTTGTTCAAAAGGATGGCATATGTGGTGTTTCATTCTGTTGTGGTTGTTGAGGGTCATGGCCGTGGGACAGCGTATAAAACGGCTGAAGGAGAACAACCTGTACAGCCTTGCTCCTCTTTTTAGGCAGGCCAGCTCTTTGCATACATGCCCACAGACTCTGTAACGCATGCCTCTTTTAGGGAGAGGTGCAGCCATAATGCAGGGTCAGAACCTCTGCCTGCAACTGTTATACTCGATTTTGTGAAAGGAAGTAAGCTTACCATGGTTCCCTGCACGCACGTATTGTTGTTATATTTTGGTGAGGGTAATCATGATGGCCATGTAGACCACCACCACTGAGAGTCCTGGAAGTAACAGGGATGAGATGAAAGAGCTAAGAATAGTAGAACTTGAAACAACAGAGTTAGCCATGGGTGTTAGTGCAAGACCGCTTGGCTTTTTTTTGGCTTTGGGTGCGGCTATTCATGCAGGCCATATAAAGCTGCCACCATTCGGTGTTGTATCAGGTATTAAACTAATAAGAACAGTACTACCAAAATACAGCCAATGAAGGGCCTTATGAAGACTGAGCCAAGGTTGGATTGTAGCATTTGGTTAGGCTAATCATGATGGCCATGTAGACCACCACCGAGAGTCCTGGAAGTAACAGGGATGATGAGATGAAAGTGCTAAGAATAGTACTACTTGAAACAATAGAGTTAGCCATGGGTGTTAATCCAAGACCGCTTGGATTTATTTTTGTATCGGGTGCGGCTAATCATGCAGGCCATATAGAGCTGCCACCATTCGGTGTTGTATCAGCTGTAAAAATAATAAGAACTGTACTATCAAAATACAGACAATGAAGGGCATATGAAGACTGAGCAAAGGTTGGATTGTAGTATTTTGTTCGGCTAATCATGATAGCCATGTAGACCACCCGTAACAGGGATGAAAGTGCTAAGAATAGTACTAATTGAAACAACCGAGTTAGCCATGGGTGTTAGTCTAAGACCACTCGGCTTTTTTGGGGGTTTGGGTGCAGCTAATCATGAAGGCCAGATAGACCTGCCACCATTTGGTGTTGTAACAGGTATTAAACTGCAAAGAACAGTACTACTTAACACAACCTACTTACCATGGGTCCCAGAGCATATGTTTGGTTATTATATTTTGTAAGGGTAATCATGCAGGCCATATAGACCTCCACCGATAGGGTGAGTATGAGTAACAGCTATTAAAATGCGAAGGACATTACTAATTAACACAACATAGTTACCATGGGTCGCAGACCAAGAGCAGATGTCTTATTATTATATTTTGTATGGGTAATCATCCAGGCCGTATAGACCTCACCAAATAGGGGGAGTTACAGAGATTAAAGTGCTAAGAATGGTAGTACTTAAAACACAACCTAGTTAAAATTGGTACCAGACCGCATGTCTTATTAATATATTTTTTCAGGGTAATCAGGCAGGCCATATAGAACACCCCCGATAGGGGGGACAGGGGACAAAGTGCTAAGAAAGTACTAATTAACACAAGCTAGTTATCATGGGTCCAACACCGTGTGTCTTGATGTTTCTTAGATGAAGGATTAGGACACAGAGAAGGAACCACAATCTCTTGATTGATATTCTTATTAGAAACAACCTTAGGAAGAAACCCAGGTTTGGTACGCAAAACCACCTTATCTGCATGGAAAACAAGGTAAGGGGAATCACATTGTAAAGCAGATAGCTCAGAAACTCTTCGAGCCGAAGAGATAGCTACTAAAAACAAAACTTTCCAAGATAGAAGCTTAATATCTATGGAATGCATAGGTTCAAACGGAACCCCTTGAAGAACTTTAAGAACTAAGTTTAGGCTCCATGGCGGAGCAACAGGTTTAAATACAGGCTTGATTCTGACCAAAGCCTGACTAAATGCTTGAACGTCTGGGACATCTGCCAGACGTTTGTGTAGTAGAATAGACAAAACAGATATTTGTCCTTTTAAGGAACTAGCAGATAATCCCTTCTCCAAACCTTCATGGAGAAAAGACAATATTCTAGGAATCCTAATCTTACTCCACGAGTAACCTTTGGATTCACACCAATAAAGATATTTGCGCCAAATCTTATGATAGATCTTCCTGGTGACAGGCTTTCTAGTCTGAATCAGGGTATCAATGACCGACTCAGAGAAACCACGCTTTGATAGAATCAGGCGTTCAATCTCCAAGCAGTCAGACGCAGAGAAATTAGATTTGGATGCGTGAACGGACCTTGGATTAGAAGGTCCCGCCTCATTGGCAGAGTCCACGGTGGAACCGAGGACATGTCCACTAGGTCTGCATACCAAATCCTGCGTGGCCATGCAGGTGCTATCAGAATTACCGAAGCTCTCTCCTGCTTGATTCTGGCAACCAGACGTGGGAGGAGAGGAAACGGTGGAAATACATAGGCCAGATTGAAAGACCAAGGCACTGCTAGAGGATCTATCAGTACTACCTTGGGATCCCGGGACCTGGAAGCGTAACGAGGAAGTTTGGCATTCTGATGAGACGCCATCAGATCCAATTCTGGTGTGCCCCATAGCTGTATCAGCTGGGCAAATACCTCCGGATGGAGTTCCCACTCCCCCGGATGAAAAGTCTGACGACTTAGAAAATCCGCCTCCCAGTTCTCTACCCCTGGGATGTGGATTGCTGAGAGATGGCAAGAGTGATCCTCTGCCCACCGGATTATTTTGGTTACCTCCATCATCGCTAGAGGACTCCTTGTTCCTCCTTGATGATTGATATAAGCTACAATTGTGATGTTGTCCGACTGAAACCTGATGAATTTGGCCGCAGCAAGCTGAGGCCATGCCTGAAGCGCATTGAATATCGCTCTCAGTTCTAGAATGTTTATCGGGAGGAGAGCTTCCTCCCGAGACTCAGGGAGTTCCAGACTGCACCCCAGCCTAGCAGGCTGGCATCTGTCGTTACAATGAGCCACTCTGGCCTGCGGAAACATATTCCCTGAGACAGGTGGTCCTGAGACAACCACCAGAGAAGAGAGTCTCTGGTCTCCTGGTCCAGATGCAGTTGAGGAGATAAATCTGCATAATCCCCATTCCACTGTTTGAGCATGCATAGTTGCAGTGGTCTGAGGTGTAGGCGGGCAAAAGGAACTATGTCCATTGCCGCTACCATGAGTCCGATTACCTCCATACACTGAGCCACTGATGGCCGAGGAATGGAATGAAGAGCTCGGCAAGTGGTTAAGAGTTTTAATTTTCTGACCTCCGTCAGAAATATTTTCATTTCTACCGAGTCTATCAGAGTCCCTAGGAAGGAAACTCTTGTGAGAGGGAAGAGAGAACTCTTTTTTTATGCTCACCTTCCATCCGTGAGCTATCAGAAAAGCCAACACGATGTCCGTGTGAGACTTGGCTAGCTGGAAAGTCGATGCCTGAATTAAGATGTCGTCTAGATAAGGCGCCACTGCTATGCCCCGTGGTCGCAGAACCTCCAGAAGGGACCCTAGCACTTTTGTGAAAATTCTGGGAGCCGTGGCCAACCCGAAGGGAAGGGCCACAAACTGGTAATGCCTGTTTAGAAAGGCGAATCTGAGAAATTGATGATGATCTCTGTGAATAGGAATGTGTAGATACGCATCCATTAAGTCCACGGTAGTCATATATTGACCCTCCTGGATCAGAGGTAGAATAGTCCGAAAAGTCTCCATCTTGAATGATGGAACCTTGAGGAACTTGTTTAGAATTTTGAGATCCAAGATTGGTCTGAAAGTTCCCTCTTTTTTGGGAACCACAAACAGGTTTGAATAAAACCCTAGCCCCTGTTCCTCTATTGGGACTGGGCGGATCACCCCCATGGTATGTAGGTCTTCTACACAGCGTAAGAACGCCCCTCTCTTTGTCTGGTTTACAGACAATCGAGAAATGTGAAATCTCCCCCTTGGAAGGGAGTCTTTGAAATCCAGAAGGTATCCCTGGGACACAATTTCTAAAGCCCAAGGATCGTGAACATCTCTCGCCCAAACCTGAGCGAAGAGAGAGAGTCTGCCCCCTACTAGATCTGGTCCCGGATCGGGGGCTACCCCTTCATGCTGTTTTAGAAGCAGCTGCAGGCTTCTTGGCCTGTTTACCCTTGTTCCAAGCCTGGTTAGGTCTCCAGACTGACTTGGATTGGGCAAAATTCCCCTCTTGCTTTGCAGTAGAGGAAGCTAAAGCGGGACCACTCTTAAAGTTCCGAATGGAACGAAAATTATTCTGTTTGGTCCTCATCTTATTTGATCTATCCTGCCCTCCCTGCATGACCTTTCCCTCCAGTGATGTCTGAAATAATCTCTTTCAGTTCAGGCCCGAATAGGGTCTTACCTTTGAAAGGAATGTTCAAAAGTTTAGATTTAGATGACACATCAGCAGACCAGGACTTAAGCCATAACGCCCTGCGTGCTAAAATGGCAAAACCTGAATTCTTTGCCGCTAATTTAGCCAGTTGAAATGCGGCATCTGTAATAAAAGAATTAGCCAACTTAAGGGCCTTAATTCTGTCCATAATCTCCTCTAATGGAGTCTCCATTTGAAGAGCCTCCTCTAGAGCCTCAAACCAGAAAGCAGCTGCAGTCGTTACAGGAACAATGCACGCAATAGGTTGGAGAGAAAAACCTTGATGAACAAAAATTTTCTTCAAGAGACCCTCTAATTTTTTATCCATAGGATCTTTGAAAGCACAACTGTCTTCGATAGGTATAGTTGTACGCTTAGACAGAGTAGAAATAGCTCCCTCCACCTTAGGAACTGTCTGCCATGAGTCCCTTATGGTGTCAGATATGGGAAACATTTTCTTAAAAACAGGAGGGGGAGTGAACGGAATACCTGGTCTATCCCACTCCTTAGCAATAATATTCACAATCCTCTTAGGGACTGGAAAAACATCAGTGTAAACAGGAACCTCTAAGTATTTATCCATTTTACACAATTTCTCTGGGACCACTATAGGGTCACAATCATCTAGAGTTGCTAATACCTCCCTAAGCAATAAGCGGAGGTGTTCAAGCTTAAATTTAAAGGCCGTCATATCAGAATCTGTCTGAGGAAGCATCTTTCCTGAATCAGAAATTTCTCCCTCAGATAACAAATCCTTCACCCCTTCAGAGCATTGTGAGAACATATCAGATATGGCTACTAAAGCATGAGACGGCTCAGCATTTTTCCTTAACCCAGAGATGTCCCGCTTTCCTTGTAAACAGGCAGTTTGGATAAAACCTCTTTGAGGGTTGTATTCATAACTGTGGCCATGTCTTGTAAAGTAAATGAATTTGACGCACTAGAGGTACTTGGCGTCACTTGTGCGGGCGTTACTGGTTGTGACACTTGGGGAGAGCTAGATGGTGAACCCTCATTTACTTCTGACTGAGAATCATCTATTGCTCTATTTTTAAGTGCTAATATATGTTCTTTATAATTTATAGACAAATCAGTACAATTGGGACACATTCTAAAAGGGGGTTCCACAATGGCTTCCAAACATATTGAACAAGGATTTTCCTTGGTGTCAGACATGTTAAACAAGCTAGTAATGTAACAAGCAAGCTTGGAAAACACTGTAATCAAAGTAAATAACACTTAGAAATAAAACGGTACTGTGCCTTTAAGAGAAAAAAAGCTGCACAAGTTCTTGAAAACAGTGTAAAAAAGCAGTAAACTTAACGAAATTTTTACAGTAGTATCTTACAGCCTTATTAACTTTGCACAGCTATGCAAATAAACAATTAACCCCTTAATGGCAAAACCGGATTGAAAAAACGTCAAAACTGGTAAAAAAGACTTTCAGCACCTTGCCACAGCTCTGCTGTGGCGCCTACCTGCCCTTCAGAACGGTTTGTGGGGAAAAAACCTCCTTTACAGCCCTCAAACACAGCAGGAACCACTGGAGAAGCAGTTGGATGTCTCTAAGGAAAAGAAACTGCGCAACTGAGGCGCGAAAATAGGCCCCTCCCACCTCACTCGATGTTTTGAGGCCTATTAGAAAAACACCTGAGTGTTTCTTAATTAACCATGTGGGTAAAAAAAACCTAAAACAAGCCACAATGACCCCTTTAGTCCCTTCAAAAAAACGTTATAATTGCATCATTTACTGAACAAACAAAACTGTTTTTTCCTAACAGCGTCACCAGTAACTTATGAGCCCTTCAAGCAAGCTGAAATTCCTATGCAAGTGTCTGAATACAGCTTACCCTTCCCTCATGGGGATATTGCCAGCCTTTTCTAGAATTAACACAGTCTGTCTAGAAAAAATATAGTCTGAACATACCTCATATGCAGCTTAGCATGCAAACCATTCCCCCAACTGAAGTTTTCCTGTACTCTTCAGCCCTTGTGAGAACAGCAGTGGATCTTAGTTACAAAGTGCTAAGATCATAATCCTCCTTGCAGAAATCTTCATCCCTTTTCTGCCAGAGAGTAAATAGTACACACCGGTACCATTTAAAATAACAAACTTTTGCTTGAGAAATAAAAAACTAACATTTTCCCACACTCGCTCTGCCCTTCCTAGTTTCTTAGAGTAGGCAAAGAGAATGACTGGGGGTGGAGCTAAGGGAGGAGCTATATAGACAGCTCTGCTGTGGGCGCTCTCTTTGCCACTTCCTGTTGGGAATGAGAATATCCCACAAGTAAGGATGAATCCGTGGACTCGATACATCTTACAAGAGAAATAGCCGTTTTAAATGCATTTAAAACCTTTATTTTACATGCAGTTCTTTTATAATGTACTAAATAATTTAAACTCCAGGGGCTCCATTACATATACGGCGCAGGCTTCGGCGCAAGCATTGAAACCCATGCCGCCTGTAATTCCACCTCACACATATTACATATACTGCGCTGTTAGATGCTAGACTGGCGTAAGTAGGACAAACTGGCGATCTTCTGAAATATGTGCAAATACACATTTTAGTCATCGCAAGTAACTTACGCCAGTCTTGTGTCCACGGAAAGTGTCAATAAAGAGTAGTTTTATGCAAATTAGGTTAACACACGTAAAAACAAACCCGGAATTCAAATACAAATGTGACACGTTATTCAATATACCAAATTGTCAAAACACTGCATGACGCTATACAAACTGTTTTACAAGTTACTGACCAGATGGCACTATGTCCCCTCAAAGTTACACAAATGTTCCCTGGTAGCTCCCCCCTTTGCTGGAGAGGTTGCCAACAGGTGGGCAATCCCCATCACATTTGGTGGGCCTGCCCTGCCATAACACCCTTATGGAATAAGGTTGGGGTGTTGTGCTGCCGCCTGGGATTGGTGGCATCTTTGACTCCGGAAACAGCCCTGGTGCACGCCGGCCTTCGGGCCCTCTCTGTGCTGGGTCGCACTCTCCTGATAACAATCATAATGGTAGCAAAACTTCTAATGGCCCGTAACTGGAAAAAAGCTACCCCCCCAACTGGCAGGCTTTGCTTCACCTCATTTCTTATTTTCAGTCTATGGAGAGCTTTGATTATAGCTCCCGCAAACAATTGGACCTGTTCACCATGATCTGGGAGCCCTGGGACTCGGTGGGAGAGGGCACAATCTCCTCCATGTAATAGGTTGGCTGCAGAGTTCGACACAGGACTGTGCCAGTGGGGAGGGGACTGCATAATTCCCCCTCTCCCCAAGACGGCAGGTCACAATATGGGAAATTGTTTTTTTTTTGTTTTGTTTTTCTTCTCCTCTCCCCTCTCTTTTACCCCTCCCTCTTCCCCCTCGCCTCTCCCTCCCCCCTACTACCTCCTGCCCAGCTCCCCCATTGGATTCTCCAGATGAACAATCGCCAAAGAGACCTTCATTTGCCTTAATGAATACAAGCGCTGGTTGTTCACCATCTTGACTTAGTCTCCGATCCTCCACTCTTATGTACTATTATCTACTATACTATACTATATACTTCACCAAATTGATGGATATATATAAAGTTTATTTTATTCTGAGGTTTATTCCTTCAGAGACTGGTTACAACTGGTATTGACTTCTGATCATTGTATGTACTGTATTAGTGTTTTCATTCAATTTTTGAACTACCTTTTTTACAATGTTATGCTTCTATAACCTTAATAAAAATTATTTAATAAAAAAAAAAATGTGACCCGTAACTACGATATTCAAATTCATATATAAACCCATGCGCAGCCACCATTTTCTTCAGTGTGTTTGGATTGTTCTTTGAGCTACAACAAACACTGGAGTGGAGGATTAGTGAGAGTAGAGAGAGAGAGGCGCAAACAGAGGGGTTAGTTATGTTGCATATTACACACATATTCTTACATATTGCACACATTGCATACATACATATACAAACACACCACACTTTTTTTTCTAACACCTCACACATATTTTATTTGAATTTTACAGTGTGATAGGCTGAGTGTTTGGTTGTGATTATGTGTGATTGAACTGGGAGTGCGAGTGTGTGATTTAGTGTGAGGATGGCAGGGAGGGGTAGGGAGGAGGGGAGAGGAGTGGCAGGAAGAGGAGTATTGGAGAGGACAGGAGGAGCAGTGGGGTCCCCATCAGGAAGTAAGTGGAGTGGGGAGAGGGAGAGCCAGAAGGGATGATGGGAAGGAAGATTCCAGAGAGTCCCAGAGAGCAGGCACATCCAGGAGAGGGACAGAGGGTGCACATGGGGACAGAAGGGGGGAGAGAATAGGGATGAACCCACACCAGGGACATCACAGGGAGGAAGCCAAGTGGCCATGGAGGATGAGAGGCTGAGATGTCCCAACTTCTCATTTGCGGAAAATGTTGCACTTGTCCATGCCATCATGGACAATTACAGTGCCCTCTTCGGGCAGGAGAAGGGCAAAGGCATTGCCAAAAAGAGAAAAACGGCATGGTTGGTGGTAGAGGATGCCGTCAACAGTGTGGCCCCACAGAGGAGTACTGTTGAGGGCCTGAAAAAGCACTGAAATTACTGCAAGAGGCGGGTCAAAGAAAATATGGGGCAGGAAGCTATGCACCAGAAGGAAACAGGCAGTGGTCCAACCCTGGATATAGAGTATAATACCTGGCAGGAGATGATACGCAGGTCCCTGAGTATCACAGCAGTCCGTGGACTTCCAGGGGCTCGTGACTCAGGAGCTGCAACCACAGCACAGCATGCTGGTGAGTAACATCCCACACAATAGTATTATATGTATTTGAGATATAACATCCTTTAATATCACACATTCATGTACACGATGAGGAGCATGGTATTTGGCATACTAAAAAAAACATCTACAATTATACTTGACATTACTGCTACTTAACACAATGCAATTAATGATATGAGGTGGAATAGTGCAATACTAACATGTCTCAGAGTAACACAGGCCACTAGCCACATGTAATTGTATGCCCACATGGACATATATCTGACTGTACTAATCCCTCTCATCCTTTGACTCCTCCACAGAACCTCCTGTCACGAGGATGCAAACACCCATGCCACCATCACCACCAGCACCAGTCTTCAGGCAACCGCAAGAACAGTATGCTCCCAGGCATGAGCATGGTTGGATGGCTTCAGTTGAGGACCCGGGAGTGATGCCACCACCATTTTCATATGTCCCCTGGCAAGATTCCTGGCCAAAGGAATATCCTTCCTTTGGCTTTGAGGGGGAGCCAAGAAGACAGCCACAAAGGGTCCATGTATTTACCCCCCCCCCCACAACACAATCTCATGTCAGTCATGGATTTTACCCTGTCACAAGAAGTGCCAATTAGAGAGGCTAAGTGGTCACACACTTGTCATCAGTGGGACTATCAATCAACCATGAGAGCTCCCCCATCCTCATCCATGGGACGACCTCCCCCATCCTCAACTATGGGACAACCTCCCCCATCCTCATCCATGGGATGACCTCCCCAATCCTCATCCATTGGACGACATCCACCATCTGCAGATGGAAATATATCCAAAACTACAGCTGCACCTCAAGCACCAGTAGATGCAGCTGAACCTGCCCCATGAGCACCAGTATATGCAGCTGAACCGGCCCCACAAGCACAAGCAGATGCAGGTGAACCTGCCCCACAAGCACAAGCAGATGCAGGTGAACCTGCCCCACAAGCACAAGAAGATGCAGGTGAACATGCCCCACAAGCACAAGCTGATGCAGGTGAGCATGCCCCACAAGCAGATGCAGGTGAACATGCCCAACAAGCAACTAGAAGCCCTGTTGCTCAAGAACCTGTGGATGCATTGTATTCTCCCCTGGGTGAGGAATACATTGCACTCCAGAGGAGGCTCATAACAAGCTCTGAGAGCATACAAAGAGGCCAAGAGAGGTTCTTCAGGAGGTAAGAGAGGATAAAACAATGTAGCATAGAGCTGCAGAGGGACATGGCAGCATCGTTAAGTGCAAGTGTACAGAACCAGTCACAGTTGCGAATTCTGTCTGATATGCAGATGCAGATGGACAATAGATGGAGAGAACAAAAACAACTCTTGGGTGTGTTGGTTGAGCACTTTACACACCAGCAGGACACTGCCTCCAGCCTATCACCTGTGGCCAGCAGAAACACCAGAATCTTCTAAAACCAGGAAAACAAGGAAATCCACTACAGGCACCTCAGCTCCCTCATCCAAGAAGCCAAAAAAATATATATATATATATTATTATAGTTCACCATAAACCTTGTCCTCTGTTATTTACCATGTCATTGTCATACACATTCATGTAAGGTGTTTTATTACACTAATATTGTTAAAACATATAATATGACCTGTATGGAAATGGCAATAACAACAGGGAATATTATCATGTTTATGACATATTCTTGTACTATAACTCACATCCACAATAGTTGTTTATGAAGGGTACATATAGTAATACTCACTTCTAAGATGTAAATCAATGTATCTCACATCCAATATAAATTGACACATGGGTATATATAATACTGATGTTACTGATAGGTGTGCATTATCAGGTGTTTTAAGGCTGCAGGTGAGAGGTTGTGTTGTTGTGATTTGTTTGACACAATTGCAAAGAGGCGGCCTTCAAGGTCTTAGAAATAAACATATGAGCCATCCTAGGTTTATCTTTCAACTAAGAATACCAAAAGAACAAAGCAAAATTGGTGTTAGAATTAAATTGGAAAGTTGTTTGAAATGACATGCCCTATTTGAAACAAGAAGGTTTTCATTGGGCTTGACTGTCCCATTATATATTGTAGCATCATTGCCAAGCTGTGTTAACAGTAGAATAAATTACACTCCCAATGGGTTCTAAAGAGATAAAGGTAATACAATTATGATTGCCCATTGTTCTCTCCAAGTATTGGAGATTGTTTTAAGAAGAAATGAGAATGGAGTAGATTTTCTGAATTCTGCGCGCGTAAGTCCTTACGATGTATATTGGATACCACATTGCGCTGCTGTTCTATGTTAATCTATGGGAGTAAAAAATACGGCCGACGGGTGAAATATACACGCGTAACTTCTATTCTACGCTAAATCGCGTAAAAAACGGTGGCTCAAGCTTTTGCAGGTGATGCCGTATATGTAATGGAGCCCCAGAGCTACTAGCTATGGGTCCAGAGCTGAACATGGTGGCAGGTGCAGTTTATGTGCATAGCCAATTCTTTCACAAACTATCTCATATAAAAAATGAAATAATAAAATAGCTTTTTACCCTAAAAACAACAGAATAGGATTAATACACTTTGATCATTTCATTGTATTTGGCACAGTCATGAGTATTTTGTTTCTAAAGGGCAAAAGCCTATTTATTCAGAGGCAAACTGGATTTGGTCCTAGGGTTGCACAATGTGTGTATGCAGCAGAAAGACACCTAGGGCTGGGTTTTGCAACAAAAAAAAAATCTCTCCTGAGTCTGCTTGTGTCTCTTATTTTGGTTCACACTCTACATTGTTGTATGTACTCAAAAGTAACAACTATATTTAAGTAACTTTATGTACCGTGGGAACTATTACATTGTCCCAAGTGCGTTATTAAATTGAGTGGCAGAGCATGTCCGGGAACCATGATATATTGCTTTGTAAGCGTTACATTTTGTATGTTTTGAATTCCTATCCAAAGCAGGTCATAATGCCATTCAGACTATTGTTTCTACAACACACAGGGAAACATTATGTGTAAATGGATAAATTAACAATTTTACAAAGGTTCCATACTGATTTTTCAGGTGACCCACATAATTTGCTAGTTTTTGTATTCTTTATTTGTAATTGTTAATAAATACAGTCATATTTTACAATTTAAAGGGACAGTCTAGTAAAAAATAAACTTTCTTGATTCAGATAGGGCATTTCATTTTAAACAACTTTCCAGTTTACTTTTATCATCATTTTGGCTTTGTTCTCTTGGTATTCTTAGTTGAAAGGTAGGCTCATATGCTAATTTCTTAGCCCTTGAAGGCCACCTCCTATCTGAATGCATTTTGACATTGTTTCATCACTAGAGGACATTAGTTCATGTATTGTGCTGACGCCCGTGGAGTTACCTAGAAGCCAAAACTGATTGGCTAAAATTCAAGTCTGTTAAAAGAACTGAAATAAGGGGGCAGTCTGCAGAGGCTTAGATACAAGGTAATCACAGAGGTAAAACGTGTATTATTATAACTGTGTTAGTTATGCAAAACTGGGGAATGGGTAATAAAGGGATTATCTATCTAATTTAAATAACAAAAATTCTTGTGTTGACTGTCCATTTAACGTTGATAGTTCTAGTCCTTATAAAGAGATAATATTAGTTTTCTCATACTAAGATAACATACACTAGTTTCTATGGTTAAAGGGACATCAAACCCAAAATGTGTCTTCCATAATCCAGATAGAGCATTTTAAACAACTTTACAATTTACTTTTATTATCAAATTTGTTTAATTGGTATGCTTAGGGAGATAGCTGAACACATTGGGTGAGCTAATGACATTTTTGTGCAGCCACCAATCAGCTGCTAGCTCCCAGTAGTTCATTGCTGCTCTGGAGCCTACCTAGGTATGCTTTTCAACATAGGCTACCAAAAGAACAAAGTAAATTAGAAAATAGATGTGAATTAGAAAGTTGTTTTAAAACTCCATGCTCTGTCTGAACCATGAAAGATTAATTTTGACTTTACTGTCCCTTTGAGCATTTGCTTTTAGCATAAAGATCAGAGAAATCACATTGATCACCTTAATGTGTACTGATTTTTAATGTGGTTTCAATACAATTACTGTATTTATAGCTTTTCATTTTTATATTCATTTCATAACCAAGGCCTATTTGGGGTTAATAAAGTTGTATTGTAATTAGTAAAATAAACAACAATTTGTTGAGCTTTAATTAACACATATGCTTTAATCAACAACCCATCTGCTAGTTAGTTGGTTGATTTTCTACACCTTTTTCCAGTGACTGTAAAAACTGATATTAATTGGATTTATACATTATTAAATAAATATACATAATGAACTTAATTAAATTTGGGATTGATTTCATATAGTTATATAATATAACTATATAATGATATAATGATTAACTTATCCTAATAACTATAATAATTGATAATTATTGACACTTCACTCTAATGTAAATGCAAAAGCTTTTTACCAGTAGAATTGTTCTCATCTGAAGTAAATTGATTGAGGAATCTTGGGTTAATAAGTGCTGAAAAGCTACTTTTCCCTATCTCAACATTAAAACCAGCAAAAACATCTTATTTTTTGTGTGTGAACTATTTAGAAGCAAAAAAAAAAAAAAAAAAAAATGAAAGAGAAAATGACTGAAGGACAGTGCGTACCTACAGCTGTTACACACACACACACACACACACACACGTAGATATCAGGCTACACACACATAGACCACTGATGTTCGGTAATAGTCTGTAAAGCATGTTTTTTCAGCAAAGAAAATGTAAATATTTACAAACTACTCTTAAAACAAGTGTCTTTGTGTCCAGAGTATAAGTTCTCAAAATCAAAATAGATTTTTTTAAATGATATAACATAATATAATATAAAATAATACAGTATGGGCCAGATTACGAGTGGAGCGCAAATGTTTGCGGCCAAGCGATAAGGGGTTTATTGTGGGTTGAAAGTAAATGCGATTACTTGAGCGCAATCGCAATTTACACTAGAATGGTTTCCATGACTTCAGAGCTCTGGTTTACAAAACATAAAAGTTGCACAAAACACATCAAAAATACATTACAAAGTATAATTACACTCATAATGACACCATCTAATAAAAAATATACATGTATATACATGTATATGTATGTATTTGACATACAAATGCATACATACATATACATATACATGTCTAAAGATGTATGTGTATTTATATATGTATATATTTACATATATACACATATACATATATACACATATATAGACATAAATATAAATGCGTTGAGCCCTTTGCAGTTAAGTAGATGAAAACATGTAAAAGCATATTTATGCAATATTCATTTTTAATAAAGTGTTATAATGTGTATTCACTGTAAATATTTCACATTCCAATGTTCTGCACATAGCAGAATATGTTATAAGTATTTATAAATAGATATTCATATATATATATGTATATATCCATACCTATATATAATTGTGTATATATATATATATCTGTAATGTCAATTAGCCGGTGGCCCAGCACTCCAGCCTCTGTGGTGTAGCTCTGACCTGGGTGCAATCCTCAAAAGTCTGGTATTGATATTTGTAGTAAAAAAAAGGGCACTCACAACAATAGATAGTGTTTATTCTGAAAACATCAGATTTTATACATGAATGGTCTTAGTTGACGGTTTCGGCTCTTTTTGAGCCTTCTTCAAGACAAGATTTATCTTAATGTGGCTAGTCAGCCGTTCTCCCGGAGAGAAAATAAACAACTTGTTGAAACAAAAAATTCCTGTGAGTGTCCTTCTTTACTACAAATATATATATACCTGTATATATAGAAATATATTGTACCAAAAAACATCAGATATATGTAGAAATGTGTATTTTTGAATAAATGGAACATATTTTCTGTTATCTGAAGAACAATGGAATGTAAAATATTCATATTTTTCATATTGTGCAAATGAGAATATGTGATCGAGTTAGCATGAGAGTGGGGTGTTAGGTTTTTTATTCCAGTATTCTTTTTCTCCATTGCCTTCTATGTGGAAATACATGAACACGTACTTGATAAACAGTATACGTACAACTTTCAATACGAGCGCAACCCGACATGCACAAAAAGCTTACTTCTAGCGCAATTATCCTTAAGCGTAAGCATTAATTTGCAATCCCCTCGTAATCTGCCCCTAAGTATTTTGAATGTTTCATTTGAAATTTAAACATTAGTTGTATTTTTTACCACTGACATATTTTATATATAAAATATCTGTGGTTTGGTTTTTCAATGACCCAAACGAAATTTCTAAAAAAGAGAAGCTAGCCTTGTCAAAATACAGCAGAATGTGTTCAGTACTATGGGTTTAATTTGATCAGTCAATAAATAACACTACAAACGTGAAGCAGCGTTCCATTTCCAATTTATTGCTGTAACACATTTACATTTCTTAACTGTAACTAATTAAAAAAGCACTCAACCCCTTAAAACCAAATGAAACTATAAAAACAAAATAGTACGAATTACAACAGTTTAATCTATTAATTTTGATGATCAAGTCATGTCTATAAATAAAAAAATGTAATGCTCCAACATATAATCCATCATGTAATTTTAATATAAAAAAAGTAGTTCAATTTTCAGATCTGCTAAGAATTATTATGTTTGTTTTTCCATATACCAAGAATATATGGTACTAGCAATGCCTGCCCTGTGTGTAGAACACAGCTAGAATGTCTTGTGCATCTGTATATTACAACCATATTCCTTTCTTTGCTGTACTTCTTTTTGTAAAGTCTTCACTGTTGGACTGGGGACATTGACCTCAGGTTTCTGCTTCTTCCAACACTTCCAGCAGTCATTTCCACTTCTCAGTATCTCACACAAACCATTTGTCACTGGCTATATAACACATACTTCCCACAACACTCACTCTATATATGCTGAAATAAACTATACTTCTAATATTAATAGTTGTGTAAGGATAGCGAGTAAAGAAATAAGGGTAGAGGAGAAAATGATAGCAAGATATGAACAAGTTACATAGATGACATGAGGAAAGCAATGATATATATATACAGTATATGGATTATTTATTTTAAATCAGCTGCTATATATATGGAAACACAGAACACATCTTTATTTTAAAGCACACAATGAGCCTACATAGGAAATAAAGCTTATCTATAAATGAAATACTGAATGCAACTTTATTGTAAGACACACACCATGCACGTGCTTTATTGCATGTCCCCAGTTCTTTAAAAAAAAGAACAAGCCTGTATGACAACAGTCGTTAGATTACTTAAAGCCACATATTAAGTTTTATACAAAGGCAACAATTTAATACATTTTAGAAACGTGTGCATTTCAGAAAAGATGATATGGAGAACTTTATGTCAGTCAATATTACTGTACCTCCCATTCTCTGCAGCTAACTCCTCAATTAAATTTATGTAATGCAGAGAAACATTTGGTCCAGTTTACAGCTTGCCCTGAGGCAAAGAGCCCTTTCTGGAGAATGCCTTTCATTATGGATTGTTGTTAAACGTGGCATAAAATTAAACAGAGGTTATGTGGAGAAGTGTCAAGTTCCATATTTACTGTTTCCTGTGGCTATATGCTCATGCCCAGGGTTCTTCATTTCTTTATTTTTATTTTTTTTTAACACGTAAAAGGTTAGAGGTTAGCTATACAGGCCTGTTGAATCTTGAATTAATATTTACATCATTTTGAGTAGGAATTGCCTGTGGCTTCAAAAGCTCCTTAAATACTGATTGGGCCTAGCTTTGGTGTCTTATATAGATAGGATATGCTCATATACTTCTTACAGCATATCGTTTTTATGGAACTGAACCCCAATAACTCTACTAAATGGAATGAAATAAAACATTGAAAATAATGATAATGGTTACATCCTTACAGATTTCCCTTAGACTATAACTCTTGTTAAGGGATAACAACTTGATTATGGTACACATGATAGGTTATTTATATGAATATTTGTCCTGGGTTTATTTCTTGCCCTTTGGTTGCAGGCTACTGGCCAAGGATTGTAGCTGCTTCCGAAGGCTTTCTATATTGGGATTGAACCATTTGCGCATCTGCTCTCCTAATTTGTCCATACTGCTTTTGACATCAGAGACTGTCTTCTTCACCTTTCCCTGCACATCTTTGGCTAAGGAGGCAAATCTATCTCTGAGTTCTTTCCCTTGGTCATCAATGACATCTTTCAGATTCTTAAGGCGCTGCTGTCCTTTTTCCTTAATGCTGGATAGGTAAGGCTCAACATTCTTTCGGATACTGTCCATCTTCTGCTCAGTGTTTCTTTGAATTTCCTCCCCATATTGGCCAAGCCTTTTCTTCAGATCATCTGTGTCCTTGGAAAGACGCTTCTTTAATTTCTTCATGTACATGCTAACTTTTCCCTGGACATCCTCTATATTCTGATCAAACATCATGCGCAAATCACCTGAGTATTGAATGGCCCTAGACTTAGTATCTTCCATGTCTGCCTTGAGTTTATCTGCAAGAGCAGAAATCTCCTCATTAAAACGTTCCTGTGCATCTTGAGCCATGGGACTAACCTTGCCCTTCAGATCTTCAGCATAATTGCTAAGCTCCTCCATTGTATCTTTGATTAGAACACTGAAAGAAAAGGACAGTCTGTTTTTAGGAAATAGAATCATAGGAATAGTATGGATGGAGGACAATGAATGACAGCATGCAATGACAATAAATAGTGGTATTGTTTTCATTCTAATACTAAGACCAACATGTATATTATGGAGCAAATATAGAAATTGGAATCTATTATGGCTGAGATGTCACCTAATCTGGATAATTAATTTTAAAAATGTGTTTATTTTAATGAAATATAAAAGTAAAATTTTACTTTTTAATTAAAATTATATAGTTTTTGCTTTCAAAATACACGTGTTAGCAACAATTCTGTGGAAAGTTAATTCTTGAACAGTAAATCTAAATTTAAAGGGACACTAAACACAAATTGTAAATAACATGATTATAAACCTTCATATATAAGAATAATTTTGCAATGAAAACTTCAGCTTTATTTTATTAAATGAGCAAATTGTTTTATGTTTATTATTTTCACTTATTTCCTTGTCCCTCAGAACAATATAACACCTGTTAACCAATCACAAACTAATATTCAGATATAGCACAAAATCTGTTTGCATGTGTGCAGACTGGGGTATTCTGCCCTCTTTTGTCCCTTTAAGCT
Organism: Bombina bombina; assembly: GCF_027579735.1. Classification (NCBI taxonomy): domain Eukaryota; kingdom Metazoa; phylum Chordata; class Amphibia; order Anura; family Bombinatoridae; genus Bombina; species Bombina bombina. The sequence continues at coordinate 209,423,073 of NC_069506.1, forward strand.
GGTTTAGCACTGATTCAACTTGGTTACTATTATAAAGAATGATTTGCCTATCATGATTGTTGATGCAATACTAATAATCCATCTTTTAAAAGCATAGAATCTTAGGGAGGGAGGGAAAAGAACCAAAAAACTTGCATAAGTTGCTTTAAAGTATTAACCCAAACCTCCCTGGGAGAAAGTAAAACAAACACATTTTTTAGATGTATTTTACAGCAAAAGGCAGCAAAATAAAAAATAAATGTATATTCCAATAATTCACTTGCAATAAAGAAACTAACTTTGTATGCGTTGTTGAAATTTCAAGTTTAATGGTCCTTTAACTCAAAGCAAAGAAAAAATCCTTGAAAGTATAAAGTGAAAAGGTATTGGGACCGATTTAACAACCCCTGTATGGTGCCGTATGCACCTGTTTCTGCACAAGCTTTCAGGCTCGCTGGAAACAGGCGTTAAGAAGCAGCGGTCTTCAGACCGCTGCTCCTTAACTCGTCCGCCACCTCTGAGGTGGCAGACAGCAATCAGCCCGATCAAATACGATCGGTTGATTGACACCCCCTGCTAGCAGCTGATTGGCCGTGAATCTGCAGGGGGCAGCATTGCACAAGCATTTCACAAGGAATGCTTGTGCAATGATAAATGCTGACAGCGTATGCTCTCGGCCTTTATCGGTGTGCAGCAGACATGATCGCTACAGCAGATCATGTCCGTCCGCACATTAATAAATCGGCCCCATAGGGTTTAATTATACTGGCAATGTTAAAGGTTTGATAATACTATTACTATTATATATAATAACAGCTATTATTTATTAGCTGCAGAACACTGGTCTGAGATCTGTAGACCATGTTTTAGTACCATAAAGGGGGGGGAATCAAAACATAAATAGTATAATTATGCTAATTATTTTTTGTAATATTAATAATTATTATGTAGTAGTAAAGATAATCGAGTCAGTTTAGGGAAATTAAAATATTGAACAAAGGAAATGGTCTGACAAAATTAGTTACAGGACCATTTGACATATTATTAGGTTCTGGGGGACAGGGATATCAGTGAAATGAATAAAGATAAAACAATATACCCATCTGGCAAAATAAAGCTGCAGTTTTCATTATAAAATTATTCTCAGATATGAAGGTTCAAAATCATGTAGTTTATAATTTGTGTTTAGTGGTCCTTTAATTGGGGAGATACATGAAAAGTGTTGAGAAAACAGTAAGAAATATGTTTTTTACAGTTGCAAAACTTATCAGCAGTTTTTATCTCAAGACTTCTTCCTTAAATATTAATGGGCATTTTAATTAAACTCTATATTGAATTTACTTCTATTAGTTAAACTGAATAATTTCTAATCACATTTGGAAAAGAGATTTAGGAAAACGATCCATTGATAAAAAAATAAGTATAATAGGAATGAATCATTTGATCAGATTGACAGCACACTAGACAGATGGAATGAACAGACATACAGAGAGAGGGAATGGGTAGATATAGATAAACAGATAGATCGATAGATAGATAGATGATAGATAGATAGATAGATAGATAGATAGATAGATAGATATTACAGTATAGTATGTATTAATAGCATAATACAGGTTGATTGGAGTAGTCGTGTTAGTCCAGTGAGTTAGATATCAAAATCACAAGAGGATTGCATTAAGCAATGATACCTTTTTGGGGATCCTCTATACATTTATAAGTAGACAAGCTTTTGGAAGAATTCCTTTCTCAAGTCTGAAGCAATATTGCTTCAAAATTGGGAAAGGAATTTTTTTTCTGAAAGCTTGTCTAATTATAAATGTATGGTTAGTCCCTTAAAAAAAGTATCATTGCTCAATCCTCTTGTGATTTTGGTAACATAATCCACAAAGATTAATGAATATTAAAAATTGTAAACAGATAGAGATATAGAATAGATGTTTGCACTAGATTTCATTTGCTATTAAAGATGGAGGGGGTATTTTCTCTCTGATCAGCCATTACACGTCCTGTCCTGCTCTGAATCTTTTACTACATTCCATGTAATCTTAGATGTTTCTGCACATGAAACTGCTGAGTCTCTGGATACATATTCCCTGCAGGCAAAACTTCAATAACATCTGGACTCTGTCAGATGCAAAGTAGTCATTGCTTAGCAGTTGATTACTCTCTATACAACTAGTGAAATAAAAATGATGTATTTTTTGGCATCAAAATAGCGACACAAATAAGTGCCTATGTTCGGGTATGAAGAGCTAAATTCTGGGGGGTGAGGAGCGATTGCTCCCTCTTTTCCCCTCCCCACATATTGGACACCCATAGTTGTATCAACGCTTGACAGATTTTCATCAACAGTTGTGTAAGCCAGTGGGAAGCAATTATGGCAGATAGTTAAATTAAGCCTCAGGTGAGGGTGAGCTTTCATTTACACAGACCAAGTTTACTGTGATCTGCATTTGTATTTGACACCTCTCGCACACTAGTTCAGTCCTGTACTATGTACGGCTACATTCCATACTGTTCTGAACATCATCTGCAGGTCAGACTGCTGCGTTTGTTTATTTTTATTAAGTCCTGAAGAGCAATATCAAAAACTAAGATATATGGTAACCTGTTTTATGAAGAAATAGGAAGACTTCTATTGGCAGAGTTTATTTAAAAAAATAGAGTAATAAGACAGGATAAAATAAAATGGAATTTAATATATATTAAATGTAGTAAAGAAGTATATAAAAAAAATCTGAATTATTTATTGTATGGATTTGGGATAAGTTATTAATGGAGTTTTAACATAAAATATATATATATAGAAAAATATATATGTATATATTAATTCATTATTTCAGAATTGTTTATGGTAAATGTAGCCACCAATAACCAAGCGCTATCCAGGGTGCTGAACCTAAAATGGTCTGGCTCCTAAGCTTTTTTTTTTTTTAAAGATAGTAAGAGAACAAAGTAAAATTGACAATAGGAGTAAATTAGAAAGTTGCTTAAAATTGCATGCTCTATCTGAATCATTAAAAAAATGGGTTTTTATTAGATAGTGTTATTATGAGTTTAACTGTACATTTAAATTTATTTTTGATGTGTTTTGTGACACTTTTGATTCAAGCGTAACAGTTAACCAGAGCTCGGAGGTCATGTGTTTAATTAAAAATGATAAATCGCATATATGTTATGGGTAAAGTCAAATATTGGGTAATCCTAAGATTCCTCAGGTAAAACTGACATTACCCAAGTGGCTGTGGGTAAAGCCTGAGTGTGATCATAAATACCCTCAGAGTGTGGAGTCACCGTATCAAACATATATAGCATGCACTGTAATTCCCCCATCTTCACTATCTGTTTTGCCTCCACCTGTGGGGTTAAAGGGGGGCGAATTACAGTACATCGGGGGGGGGTTTACTACTTGGGTAATGTCTGTTATACCAGAGTAATCCTACTTGTCCCGTAACATATATAAAAAAAATCTGCAAATACTTTTATTATTTATTTTGTCCAATTTCCCTACAATTCCATTCTAAAATTGTGAGCTTTTCAGTTCCTGTTAGAAATAGAAGCGCAGAACACTGTTATATTCCACAAAGCTATTGGCTGCATACTCTAGTGACCTATTTATAACTGTTCCTAATTGTTAAAAAAGCAGAGAAGGTAACCTAAGTTACAACATAACTCCCATTGTTTTATAGACACTAAGGGGCATATTTATCAATGTGCGAGCGGACATGATACGAAGTAGAGTATCATGTCCGCCGCACATCGATAAATGCCGACAGCATACGCTGTCGGCATTTATCATTGCACCAGCAGTTCTTGTGAACTGCTGGTGCAATGCCGCCCCCTGCAGATTCGCGGCCAATCGGCCCGCTAGCAGGGGGTGTCAATCAACCCGATCGAATGCGATTGATTTTTGTCCGCGGCCTCAAAGCAGGCTGACAAGTTGTGTAGCAGCAGTCTTTAGACCGCTGCTTCATAACTTCTGTTTCTGGTGAGCCTGAAGGCTCGCCGGAAACAAGGGGCATCAAGCTCCGTATGGAGCTTGATAAATATGCCTCTAAGGGCCAGATTGCTAACCTGGCGAGCACAAAAAGCCGAAGTTAGTATATTGCGTGGAAAAAAACATCTCACTCTCGAGCAAACCCGATTGCATATTCTCATATCCACTAACCCAACATGAATCTATGAATATTTCACATTCCAATGTTATTCACATAACAGAATATGTATCTGATGGGTTTTTTTCTACAATACATGTCTATACACATATATACACATATATATATATATATATATATATATACATGATAATATATAGGTATACATACAGATATGGAAAAGAGATGAGGAATAGATTCCTCCACAGTATACACTTTTAGCACTCAAGAGTTCAAAGAGAATTAGATATGCTATGTGCTGATTTAAATTAGAATGCTATTTTGGGTACATATATATCCTAACAGGTACCCACTATTGTGTGGTTATAGGGGTATCGTTAGTAACTGATATGGCTAAGTATCAAGGAATACCTTCAGTGAAACTAGGGTTTAGAGAGCTAGTAATTGTTTACACCTAGACCATGGTATTTAACCTTGTAGTCGCATATTAATATTATTCTTTATTTAAAAAGTGCGGACAGATTCCGCAGCGTTGCCCATGGGTACAAGGATAACAGTACAATGGAGAAACAATACGATAAGACATAAAATTTTACAGACAAATACAGGGGGAATTGAGGGCCCTATTCCTGTGGGAACTTACAATCTAGATGGGTAGGAGGATGGAAACAGGAGGTGGGGACTGCAGAGGTGAGAATGATATTAGTGAGGAGATAGAGGGCAACAGTTAGTTAAGTGAAGTTAGTTTGTTGATAAGTCGAGTGATAAGCTTCTCTGAACAGCAGGGTCGGCTCCAAGGGGGGGCATTGGGGGGCAATGCCCACCCAAATGGAATGCTTTGCCCCCTCAAAAAATATGCCCACAAGGACCGCACTGCATTATTTTATTTATTATGTATATATGTTATGTTCAGCTGCAACATATAATGATGGCCAGCGGCCACACACTATGTGGTGAGGTGAATCCTGAATCACTGAGCTGAGTGGCACTAACACATGGTCCATGGCCCGGCCGCACTAGTGTAGTGGGCGTGGCTCTTTTTTCCCCTCACACTGGCGTCGCAGTCAATTCTGCATTAATGGGGCAGCCGTGAGCGGGGCACTGTTCCATCGCTTTGGGGGGCCTTTGGAGAATCTGAGATACTGTGAGCTGGAGGCAGCGACCTGACCCAGCCGATCACAGTCAGAGCCTACAGGTAAATGACCCGAGGCGACCAGCATTATGGTCCTATGCACCACTAACGGTAACTATACTCTCTCACAGCACATTGGGAATAATCTTTTATCTCCAGGCTAGTTGGGTGTTTAATAAATTGTGAGACCTTGTGCTTTAAATTCTAAGTCTTACATGCTCTTTGCTATATATGGAAAACAAAAGCAGTTGAAACTCTAATTCATGGGGTTTCCCAATAGGCAACTCTGAGTAACATTAATTTATCCCACTCTGTGTCTGTTTCTTGGCGTATGTGTGATCATATAGAAATGCTATACTTTATATGTTTTGTGGGCCTTAATCTTCATGCTGAGCTTCATGTGAAACCTAAAGAAGCATTTTAGCCAATGCTATTTCAAATTCCACGGAAATTAGATTTACTATATTGTATTCTGTGTGCTTATTGCTATTCCCACACAAGAGTTTTATAAGCTCACATGCCTGATCAACATCCTAATAAATAAAAATCTGTGCTAGTATTTTCTTTTCAATTCTTAACATGGGTGTTCATTTATTTTATATTCTTTTATGAATGCTAGTAATTTACTTAATGGCTATTAAAAGGCTAACAATTCTATTATTTATTTTTTTTAAATAAAAGAGCTGGCTGATATTTAGCCCAGCCAAGGCTTGAATTTATAATGCAGACACCCTATGCATAAACGCATTGCCCTAAAATACTTTATACTTTCTATCTACATGAAGGAATTCCTTAAAGGGACACTGAACCCAAAAATTTTATTTCGTAATTCAGATAGAGCATGACATTTTAAGCATCTTTCTAATTTAGTCCTATTATCAAATTTTCTTCATTCTCTTGGTATCTTTATTTGAAATGCAAGAATGTAAGTTTAGATGCCAGCCCATTTTTGGTGAACAACCTGGGTTGTCCTTGCTGATTGGTGGATAAATTCATCCACCAGAAAAAAATTGCTGTCCAGAGTCCTGAACCTAAAAAAAAAGCTTAGATGCCTTCTTTTTCAAAGAAAGATAGCAAGAGAACGAAGAAAATTTGATAATAGGAGTAAATTAGAAAGTTGCTTAAAACTGCATGCTCTATCTGAATCACGAAAGAAAAAAAAAATTGGGTTCAGTGTCCCTTTAATGTTGCAACATACCTCTCAGAAACACATGACATTTGTAAGCATATAATTTGACAACATATACAGGACATCTCTATTTTTAAACCTGAAAATGTTTTAGATGTTTGACATAAAAATAGTCCAAAATCAACCAATTAATTAATTACAATGTAGCTATAAAGAAACAAAGCATTTTCTTCTTGTAGTGTGATTTACTTGTAATGTGGCAAAACCTGCAAATCATTACATAGCACATTTCTAATGTTAGATGTAAATTTGGAGTTTCACGTATTTAAAGGGACATAATTGCAAAAATAAATAAATGAAAAAACAAACTACTCAAGCTCATTACACAAGTTTATTTCTTATTATCTTTTGTCATTACATGTCTAACAAGGGGTTAAACACATAAGCAAATTTCTACATCCAGCGAACTCCAATATAACTCCAAGCAAAGATACAGATGATGATTGGAGCATACATACATACATATACTGCTATTCATAGGATTGCAGTTTATTTCCTTATCTGAAGTGACACAGAAACAATTGACTTTGACTATGTGTAAACCCCTTAGAAGATAATTGGTTAAAAAAACATTTTTATTAAAGGGACAGTCAACACCAGAATTTTTGATGTTTAAAAGGATAGATAATCCCTTTATTACCCATTCCCCAGTTTTGCATAACTATCACTGTTATATTAATACACTTTATACTTCTGTGACTAACTTGTATCTAAGCACCTTCTGACCGCCCCTAATCACATGACTTTTAGTTATTATCTATTGACTTGCAGTGTCTGCCACTAGCCACGAGCGTGATCACAATGCTATCTATATGGCCTACATGAGCTTGCTCTCCCCTGCTGTGAAAAGTAAATAAAATAGAGGGCTTAGAAATTATCATATGTGCCTTCCTAGGTTTGCTTTCAACTAGAATACCAAGAGAACAAAGCAAAATTGTTGATAAAAGTAAATTGGAAAGATGTTTAAAATTACATGCCCTATTTGAAAAATGAAAGTTTTTTTTGGACTTGACTGTCCCTTTAAGTAGCCTGATATCAGTTAGTTATTGCAAAACAGGTATAGCTAAATCTAATCTACAAAATTACCAGTACCTGAAAACCTAGTATCCTCACTGCTATTGCAAACAAAGGGGTTAATTGCATTGGGGGGTTTGGGGTGCATGGCTGTTTAGGGGACATGATTGAGATTTGAGAATGAGTTTAAAATATATTGCTTGAATACTGGCATTGGCTATAAATTAAATATCAAGATGGCTACACTTTCCTGCAGAATATGTAGGTCTGCTCTTATTTTGACTCTCATACATGCTTTGTAAATGGGTGCCCGCTTGTGAAAAAAAAATGCCCCCCCATTTCATTCGTTCTGGAGCCGACCCTGCTGAACAGAAAGGTCTTTAGGGAATGTTTAATGGAAGAGAGGTTAGGGGCAAGTCTGACATCTCAAGGAAGTGCGTTCCAGAGGGTTGGTGCCGCACGAGAGAACTCCTGTAGTCTAGAATGAGAGGCGGTGATGGTAGAGGAAGGAAGTAGCAGGTCGTTGATGGATCTTAGGGAACAGGCAGGAGTATATTTGTTGATGAGTGAGGACAGGTAGGGTGGGGCAGCATTGGTGAGGGCTTTGTAGGTCAGGGTGAGAATTTTGAATTTAACTCTGTTGTGAATGGGGAGCCAGTGAAGGGACTCACAGAGAGGTGCAGCAGAAACAGAGCATCGAGAGAGGTGGATTAGCCTGGCAGATGCATTTAGGATGGATTGGAGGGGAGAGAGGGAGGCCAGTTAGTAAGTTGTTACAGTAGTCAAGTCGGGAAATTACCAGGGAGTGGATGAGCTGTTTAGTAGTTTCAGTACTCAGAAATGGACGAATGTTGGAGATGTTGCATAGGTGGTTGCGGCAGGATGAAGAGAGCAGTTGGATGTGGGGAATGAAGGACAGATTTGAGTCAAGCATGACTCCGAGGCAGCGGACTTGGGGTGATGGGGAGATAGTGGTGCCGCCGCCAACATTGATAGAAAATTTAAAAAAAAAAAAAAATTATATGTGCATTTCCCAAAATGAAACTGACAGTCTGTAAAAAAGGAAATATACTGATAACCTGAATCATGGCAAATATAAGTACAAACATTATATTTAGAACTTTACATTTAAAGTGCCAAACCATAGCTAAGAATGTCTTAAATAAAGGAAAACATACTTACCAAAAGACACTCATCTACATAAAGTAGATAGCCAAACCAGTACTGAAACGAGAATCAGCAGAGGTAATGGTATTATAAGAGTATATTGTCGATCTGAAAAGGGAGGTAGGAGATGAATCTCTACGACCGATAACAGAGAACCTATGAAATAGATCCCCATTAGGATGACCATTGCATTCAATAGGTAGTATCCCTTCACATCTCTCTGTCATTCACTGCACTCTGAGAGGAACCGGGCTTCAGCATGCTGAGAAGCGCATATCAACGTAGAAATCTAGCACAAACTTACTTCACCACCTCCATAGGAGGCAAAGTTTGTAAAACTGAATTGTGGGTGTGGTGGGGGGTGTATTTATAGGCATTTTGAGGTTTGGGAAACTTTGCCCCTCCTGGTAGGAATGTATATCCCATACGTCACTAGCTCATGGACTCTTGCCAATTACATGAAAGAAATTAGAAACTGAAGTGGAGCTAGAGGGGGGAATTAGAAGTAGTTCGGTCTTGGACATATTTATTTTTAGGTGGTGAGAGGCCATCCAGGAGGAAATGCCAGATAAGCAGTCCCTGATGTGAGAGTGCAGGGGTGGAAAGGTAGATCTGGGTATCATCAGCATAGAGGTGATAGCTGAAGCCATAGCTGTTAATAAGTTTACCCAGTGAAGAAGTGTAAATAGAGAAGAGTAGAGGACCCAGGACGGAGCCTTGAGGTACTCCAACAGACAGGGGCAATAGAGAGGAGGAGTCACCAGCAAAAGAGACAGAGAATATAATAATTGAGTCAATACAATTATTATGTATCAATGACTGTATTGAGTGGAACAATTCTCTGCCACTTTATGACTTTAAAGTGGTTGTGGTATTAGACTTGAGTATTTCATAATCTCGCTGTGAAGTAACAATGTTGTTAAAATACTTAATTAAAGTCTACTTAGTAGCTCAATGAGCATGATATCTGTGTCTAATAACACAAATATCCCATCCTATTATAGCAGTAAACATTAAACACCACTGGCTAATGCTAAGATGTCCAATACAGTAAAGATCAAAACTGAGTAGAGTTCTATATAGGTATTATACTTAGGTATAAGTAGCTCTGGTGGTATATAATAATTCACTGCTGGTGGTTAGGTATTCTGTGTGTGAGTATACCCCGAGTAGCGTGACTCTTTATTCTATGTGCTATAACATATGACAGAATGAATTAACTAAATACCGCTATTGTAGTATCTGTGCAATACATGATGTTATGTTGAGAGCTCATACTGTGGGTCAATTTATACCCTCCTTAGATTACACCGCACTCCCCCTGAGACAGCCACATTTAGCTGCTCAGATACACAGTAACATACAGTCGTATTAATATTAGCAATACCCTTGGATTTATGCACATACTATACATTTATACTGTATGCCCTTGCGATTATTTATACACACAGGTATTAATGTAACCCTATATAATGTACCTTATATAATTTGGCATACTTAACAGAATTTAGTGATTTCGCTACACTGAGGGTTACTAATTTACTAAATCTACAAATATAATGATCTGACAATTTTACCGCCAAAGATCTGTACTTAAGTATTTCTCGTTTACACTTGTGCTCTATATCCACTAAATACAGCTATATAATATTCATTGTGTCCAAACCACTCATAACCACACAATACATGTGCAAACAATAAATTCTGCAAGACAATCCAGATTACTCTCATACTTAAAGGTATAATACTGGTAAGCTTTAAATGTTCTGAATTGGGGTATACTCACACACAGAATACCTAACCACCAGCAGTGAATTATTATATACCACCAGAGCTACTTATACCGAAGTATAATACCTATATAGAACTCTACTCAGTTTTGATCTTTACTGTATTGGACATCTTAGCATTAGCCAGTGGCAGAGCCATCTATAACAATTGATGTTTACTGCTATAATAGGATGGGCTATTCGTGTTATTAGACAAAGATATCATGCTCATTGAGCTACCAAGTAGACTTTAATTAAGTATTTTAACAACATTGTTACTTCACAGCGAGATTATGCAATACTCAAGTCTAATACCACAACCACTGTAAAGTCATAAAGTGGCAGAGAATTGTTCCACTCAATACAGTCGTTGATACATAATAATAATTGTATTGACTCAATTATGTATGCGACTACACGGTTAAATACCACGGTGTAGGTGTAATCAATTAATAGCTCTCTAAATCCTAGTTTCACTGAAGGTATTCCTTGATTCTTAGCCATATCGGTTACTAACGATTCCCCTATAACCACACAATAGTGGGTACCCAAAACCCAGCATTCTAATTCAAATCAGCACATTGCTGAACCACTAGCACAGTCTACATATATCACACTATCTCTACCTCAGGTTGTATTTTTAAGTTGAACCCTGTTTTTTAGTTATATCTTAATAAAAGTTATATTTTAATCCATATCAGAGTATCTGATTCTAGAGTTTGGAGACATTTCCTTTTGCGTTTATATCTGTATCTAATTAATTCTCTTTGGACTCTGGAGTGCTATAAGTGTATATTGTGGAGGAATCTATTCCTCATCTCTTTTCCCTATTGTAAATATACACAACACCGTCCTGTGAACCCTCAGTAACTATATTGTGGTATACACTTAATTGGCAGCAGTCCTGATACATTTTCAGTAGTGCCATTGTTTTTTTCTTTTTAAATATATACAGATATATATAGGAATATCTATTTATAAATAAATAAATTCCCCAATGTGCAGAACATTGGAATGTGAAATATTCACAGTAAATAAAAAGTTAAATTCTTTATTTTATTGCATAAATATTATTTTATATCTTTTCATCTACTTAACTGCAAAGGGATCTAATGCACTTGTATATATGTCTATATATGTGTAAATATGTATTTATGTGTTTATATGTTTATATATGCCTGTAAATGCATATATACACATATAGATACATAAAAACACACATATATATATATATATATATATATATACATATACATCTCTTGACATGTATATGTATGTATGTCTTTGGTAAAGCCCTTTGCCTGACTTTATTTTTTTTTAACACCTGAGATCTCATATCTTTGAGCCTTTGAGGCCTATTTATTAAAGGTCTGTAGGACCTGATCCGACAGTGCGGAACAGGTCTGACAGACCTCGCTGAATGTGGAGAGCAATACGCCGCCCCCTGCAGATTCGCGGCCAATCGGCCACCAGCAGGGGGGTGTCAATCAACCTGATCGTACTCGATCGGGTTGAATTGTGGCGATCTCTGTCTGCCTGCACAGAGCAGGCAGACAGGGTTATGGAACAGCGGTCTTTAGACCGCTGCTTCATAACTGCTGTTTCTGGCGAGCCTGCAGGCTCGCCAGAAACACGGGCCCTCAAGCTCCATTCGGAGCTTGATAAATAGGCCTCTTTTTATGCACTTTTTGTTTTTAAATCATTTTTATTACTTTTTAATGTATTTTTTTATTTGTTTTTTGACACTTTTTAGTTCAAAACAGTTCACCACCAGAGCTCTGAAGTTGCAGTAATCATTCTAGTGTAAATCGCAAATGTGCTTAAGCGATCATGCTTACTTTCAACTAGTAATACGAGCGATAAGCCCGTCAAGTGCAAACACCAGTGATAAACCCCTTATAGCTTGCTTAGCCATAGTGCTTAATGTCCCTTTAATAGTTACAAATACTTTGCCTCCATCATATTACCCAGCTCCTCACACTATAATTACATTACCAGTGCCCTTAATGATTACACCATATCACTACTTATGGTTTTAAATACATTTACATGTCTTGTAGGTTTACTCCACATTCTGAAGTTAACATTGTTTACTTCACTATGTACTTATTTATACATTTAATTACATTTTATATATAGCTCTTTTAAATATATTTACCCCATGTCGCTAGTCTAATAGACATGTTAACTCAATAATAAAATGCTTTAAATTAAAACATGTCTTTTGGTAGCTTTGAGTTTCAAATCTTTAAATGAGTTAAACACATAGTTAAACTATCACTCAGGAGCCACAATGCTTTGAGGCTCCTCACCAGGAAAACCATCAGTGAGCCAATGAGGAGCAGCCTTGTCCCCGAGTTTAACTATGGTTACTAAGAGACATTGGTGTAATAAATATACAAATTTGAGAATTATTATATTGTATTAATATGTCACTTTAACTCTTGGATAGCAGTTCTGCTTTTTTTTTACACAGCTACTGTAACAACAGTTATTTTATAACATTACTCAGCCTTTAATTTGAAATGTCTCGATTTCATTTACTCCACTTTGCTGCTAAACTGTAGTTTTTGTAATGATTGAATCTTATTACTCCACTTCTTGGCTAAAGTATACTCACTCCAGTTCTTTGCTGATTGGAGAATCTTTCATGTTTGCTCTGGTCTCATCAGCTGCCTCCTCCATTTTGTTGAGTGTCTGCCAGAAGCTGTCTATTGCTGACTCCCATTTTGTTTTGGGCTGCTCTTTGAAAAAGGATCTGGCCTGGGCCCCTAAAGAGAGATCAATCATAACTAAATATTAGAAACCAATTATATACATTTTGCAGAAAAATATAAACTATATTGCAACATTTTCATTTGAAAGAAAAATGCCATGTAACACACATTTTATAGTATATTTACATTAACAAAATAATTATCTAATTCTCTATTATCAATAGATATCTTACTTTACTTTGTAATGCTCTTATATTATGGATTTCTAGAGCCTCTATTCCCTGTTGTTTAATGTAACATTTAATCTTTACACTACACAATTTTGCTCTTTATTGTTGTGCTCTACATCACCATCTTTTTATGAGAGTTTTAAATATGATGGGCTCTTTACTGCCCTGCCATATCCTCCTATACATCTCAACTTATTTCTGGACTTTTTACTGACTTTCTATACCTTCTTATACATCCCAACTTCTCGCTGAACTCCTTAATGCTTTGCTATATTCTCCTGGAAATCCCAACTTTTTGCTGGACTACTAACTACCTTGCTATACCCTCCTATACATTGAACCTTCTTGCTTGACTTCTCACTGCCCTGCTATATCTTCCTATATATCTCAACTACTTACTGGACTACTCACTGCCCTGTTGTAGCATCCTATACATCCCAACTTCTTGCTAAATTTCTCACTACTCTGTTATGTCCTCCTAAACATCCCAACTTCTAGCTGGACTCCTTACTGCTCTACTATACCTTCCAATATATTCCAATTTTTTGCTGGGCTCCTACTGCGCTGCTATACCCTCCTATACATCCCGACTCTTTGTTGAACTTCACACTGTCCTGGTATACACTCATACATCCCATCTTATTTCTGGACTCCTCACTGCCATGCTATACTCTCCTATACATCCCAAAAGTTTACTGGACTAATCACTACCTTGCTATACCCTCCTACACATGTCACCTTCTTGCTGGGCTCCTTACTGCCTTGCTTTACCCTCCTATACATCCCAATGTCTTGCTTTACTCCATACTGCCCTGCTATACCCTCCTATACATCCCACCTTCTTGCTTTGCTCCTTATTGCCCTGATATACACTCTTATACATCCCAGCCTCTTGCTGCCTCCTCACTGTCCTGCTATACACTCTTTGCTGGACTCCTCACTTTCCCTGCTATACCCTCCTATACATCCCAAGATCTTGCTGCACTCCTTATTGCCTTGCTATACCCTCATTTACATCCTAACTTTTTATTGGCCTTCTCACTGCATGGTTATACCCTCTTATACATCCCAAAAACGTGCTTGTCTCCTCAGCGCCCTGCTATACTCTTCTACAAATACTATCTTCTAGCTGCCCCCATCACTGCCCTGCTACAAACACCTATTTCTACCAACTTCTTGCTAGCCTCCTCAATACCATTATATACCCTCCTATAGCTCCCAACTTCTAACTAGTTTCATCACTGCCCTGCTATACACATATATCTGTTGATATTCCAGTCTTTAACTAGCCATCTTAATTTCCATCTAAAACTTCCAATGCACCCCAATATTTACATAATTTTATACACATTTTGCTTACCCTAGAATACTTTTTGTATTATATTACTCTGGATAGTTAAACACATCTTCTCATTTAGTTAACAATTTCCCTTTATGTATTCATTTTTGCATGCAACATCTTTATAATAATTACCTGCAAGGAGCCCGAAGGCCAGCAATAGAATAATAGGCTTCATTGTCCTTTACGTCCCTCTAAAAGAAAAAGAACATCCATCAAGTATGCAGAAGGTCTCATACTTTCAAATCCAGAATCTCAAACTGATCACTAATCACCAGACACCAATATCCAAATTAGGAGCCTTTTCAAAATAGGATCTAATAAAATGAAAAACTCTCAGAAATTATGATATTAACATGTCTGAACTATGGTTTATTAAAAAAGGCTCCATAGGGTATAAAAATTAGAGTCAATTGGCTTTGCTCATTAAACCCAGTTTTTTAAAATTCTCCTTTTTTACTAATTTCCACTGGTTCTCAAGTTTTTCAGCAAATACGATGCATTTATGCATTTTATCCTTCCTACACATCTATGTTTTCCCAGTTCCAATTCTAACCATCCAATAGTTTCCCCCTTGTGCTGTGCCCGTCTCTCACCTTTACGTACTAACTGCTTGCTTCTTCCCTCTTGGCTCTTGCTTTATATAAGTAGCTTGCTATGAGCACTGAGGGTCATATTCTTGCACCTTGAGGCTGTAGGCAGACACATGATCAGCATTAGGTTGGAGGGGGCGAAGTCTACATTTTTGTCTTACAGGGAATTAACCCTGGAATAACTGAAATGTCAGATTTCCAAAAGCAACAGATGGATAAGGAACCTTAGGATCTCCAGGTAAATATAGCCAAGTCGCCATGGTATTCAGATATTTAGTGTATCGCTGTCTTGTTTCAAATGCAGTCTCTTATTACACAAGTTTTAAAAAGACTACATAATATTTTATAACAAGCTGCAAAACTGTGCAATAAACCAGTGATAGTTGCTGAATTAATTTGTAGTCTTCAAGTGTAAAATGGGTTAGGCAAAAGACACAAAACCTTTTATTGTAGTGCCCAACAAAATTAATTGGGTTCCCTCTAGGATCACGAGTTTCTCCAGCTGTATCTGTGTTATTCTGTGCATCTGATTCACTAAAGAAAAGAAAGATAAGTGACCACTAGTGAATCAGGTGCATAAAATATGATGAAGCTACAAGAAATTTTGATCAGTGACTCGCTATGGAAGGTTAATTACATGTAAATTGCTGTATAAATATAAATATACTTGCAACAAGCACATGAACGTGCATGTTTAATAATCAACACATTCTGTATAGGAAACAAAAATTGAAGGGTTATATATGACCCAATAAGCAACACACAAATAGTTATAATTATGTGCCAAAGTACACAATCACACTGGTTACATAAGTATAAGACTTCCTAACCAGGTTTATTAAATGGAGTTAGTACACAAACTAGGAAGGGCCACTAGGAAGGGCCAACACAGGCTTAGATGAAAAGGGGTAATTAAATATTTACCAAATGTGTTAATACAAAATAAAAGCAACAGCTAGCTGCTTAATATATGTCTATGTGCATATATTACACAAATATGCACTACCTGAGCAAGAGATATCTGCTAAATAGTGACCAAAACAGTTACAATAATATCCAGATAATATGTTGAATACAACTAATAATATTGAATATTGTAAGATAAATTCAATTACAAAAAAGGGAAAATGTGTATATTTAATATGTTCCCACATAGTTATTCTGATGTGATCCGATCTGGTACTCAACAAATATTTGTACTGGAGTTGGATATTATTTTGTATACTATGTGAATTTATTTTTATTTTAGGAGCACTTGATTCACTGTTTTGGGGATGTTAATCGGGATTAGAGTCTTTTTTGGAGAATCTATTTGGAATATTTTTTACTTTGTGGGGACAGATATATACATTTTCTGTTTGTTGTTAAGGACTTTGTTTATCTTAGGATAGTCAGTAATATCAATTGTATTCAGCAGATTATTTGGATATTATTGTAACTGCTTTGATCACTATTTTGTAGATATTACTTGCTCAGGTAGTTATATTTGTGTAATATTTGCACATATATTTAAGAGTCACAGAATTATTGTATAGACAGTTAGCACATCTAGGCAACTATCCCTGCTCATTTTTCCCAGAAGTATTCTATATACATTGTTACCAATGCACCAGAGAGATCTGAGTAAGCTGCACTTACCCCATAAAGGGGATCGCTGTGGTTAAACCCAGTACTAGAAGCAAAAAGCTTAAGATATTGGGGCATATTTACTATGGTGCAAACGGACATGATCCGATATAGCGGATTCTGTCCACTGCACATCGATAAATGCCGACAGCACACGCTGTTAGCATTTATCATAGCACCAGCAGTTCTTGTGAATTGCTGGTGCAATGCTGCCCCCTGCAGATTTGTGGCCAATCGGCCGCTAGCAGGGGGTGTCAATCAACCTGATTTTATGCGATTGGGCTGATTTCTGTCCGCCACCTTAGAGCAGGCGAACAGGTTGGGGAGCAGCTTGATAAATATGCCCCATTGTATATCTAATTTGCATATATTACCCAGAGTTATCTGGTGCACTGATAACAATGTATACAGGACATCTCTGGGAAAAGGTAAGTGGAAATACGTGCCTAGATGTACTAATTGCCTATTCAATAATTCTATAGCTCTTATTTTTATGAAATTTAGATTTTAATCTTATGCTTTTAATTTCACCATAACCTAAACAAATTATATATATACTTACAATTAGCAGCTAGTTTTCGTTTTAATTTTGCATTAATAATACTACATAACGCTTAAATATAATACTACATAACGGTTAAATATAATACTACATAACGCTTAAATATAATACTACATAACGCTTAAAAAGAACATGACTAGTCAGAAAGTTCATATGTGATTATTAGTTATACATAATGCAGACACTGCTCACTATCCCTGACTTTTGCTTTTCAGTATTGTCCTTGCTCGTGGTCTAGGGTTTTGCAGTGCTCTATGTTGAGTCAAGCTCTGCCTCTGAATCTGTGGTATATTCTCTTTCTAAAAGGTGATTTTTTTTCTAGACTCATATTTCTTTTGTTTTGTTTAGTTATGTTTTTCCAGGAAATGTTTTGATGTTAAAGCGGAAGATTAAATTGTGTTAGTCTGTCTTGTACTTTACTGTGGTCTTTGGGGTTCAACATTGTTAACAGCTTCGATGAAGAATTGTAGATGGCAAGGTGTCCTCCTCAAGAGCATTGCGACCTGTAGGCACATGGCGAGCCCTTTTCGTCATGCACTGGTATCGCTGGTCAAACGTTGGTGGCCTAGTGGGCTGAACTCTCAGGCTTCATTGGAATGCCAGTGACATCACTATGTATGCAAGTTTTGACATCACAAAGTGGGCAGAACAAGGACGCTTAGGTAGCTGCAAGAGAGCTGGATGTGGTAAGGTTCTTTAAACCCCTCAATCTCAGCTCCCTTAGCAGCTACAAACCTGCAAGACCCCTCATTTGAAAGATAATCACCTGTTTTTGGAACAGTGGTTCACAGATGATGGGGCCTATTTATTATGGTGCGAGCGGACATGATCGATTTAACGGATCATCACTCTCAGCATTTATCATTGCACCAGCAGTTCTTGTGAACTGCTGGTGCAATACCGCCCCCTGCAGATTTGCGGCCAATTGGCCGCTAGCAGGGGTGTCAATCAACCCCATCGTATTTGATTGGGTTGATTTCTGCCTGCCGCCTCAGAGCAGGTGGACAGGTTATGGAGCAGCAGCTCGCCGGAAACACTGGGCATTAAGCTCCATACGGAGCTTGATAAATATGCCCTGATGTGTTCAAAATAAAGTTAAAAAAATGGGAATTTACTTAGGAGTGAGACATTGTGGGCCAGATTACAAGTGGAGCTCTATCTTAATGTGCACCTGTAAAGAGGCAAATTTGCCCTATTACGGGCGCACATTAAATAACCAGTTATTACAAGTGGCTGGTTAATGCTACCGCAAACTCACAGTTTCACTTTGTGCTAAGCGCAAGTAATCAGAGATTAGACCTGTGTTAAAAAATAAAAAGTTGCCCCAAAATAAAGAGGATAGTACAATAAAATTAAATATAGATATGAGCATATTTAAACAAAACACATTTTTCAAAAAAAAACTGCACATAGCAGTAATAAAGGGGTAAAGTTAGGGCATGTGGGGTGTTAGAAAAAAAAGGCACCAAAAGTGCCTTTACATGGAGGTCAATGGGGACTGTGTTTTCTCAATATATATATATATATATATATATATATATATATATATATATATATATATATATATATATATATATATATATAGATATAGATATAGATATATATAGATATATATAATGTATATGCTTATATACCTATATATTTATGTGTTAATATGTATATATACACATATAACACATACATATATATCTATATAATTATATACATATATATTTATTAATTAATAGCTGCCCAACACTGCATGAATTGCCTCCTGTGATCCGCTAGGTTGTTTGCCATGACTGCCGGCATGAAAATGAGGCTCCCATTGGAAACTATGGAAGCACGGTAATGTGAGTGCTTGGCTTGCAGCAATGTGAACACAACTTACAAAAGGTAGCAAAAAAAACTCAAAATTGTCTCATCACTGGGGTGTAAAAAAGCCTTATATAGTTTAATCCTGGAATCAGCAATGTCCCATACAGTAAGCACAGTAATAAGTAAATATTGTTTGTTTATTTCTTAAATATTATATTACAACATTCCTTTTTGTTTTATAACAGCAATAGTTTGACAAATAAAATGCTTGAGGAGTGATTAAAATTCAGTTCACAATTACTAAAAAGGTTTTGTTTCAATCATCATTTATGACTGTAAACAAACTTTCCTAGAAGTTGCTTTTGATCAGCAGTTTTGAAGAGGTCCTTCTTCCTGGTTGTTTTAAAGTCAGGTCAACCATCTTTCTTTCTTTCTTTCTTTCTTTCTTTCTATCTATCTTTCTTCTCTTACTTACTTCCTTCCTTAACTTCTTATAAATAGGGGATTTTGAGTATAGTTATACAACTTTGATTTGCATATAGGAGCTTACATGAGCCTCTACTCAAATAAATACATATATATTCACTCCAGGTGATCCTTATTACTATAGTGACCACCTGGCAATTAAAACATATATACAGTATCTCACAAAAGTGAGTACACCCCTCACATTTCTGTAAATATTTTATTATATCTTTTTCATGTGACAAAACTGAAGAAATGACACTAAAATGTAAAGTAGTGAGTGTACAGCCTGTATAACAGTGTAAATTTCCTGTCCCCTCAAAAAACTCACAAACAGCCATTAAAGTCTAAACTGTTGGCAACAAAAGTGAGTACACCCCTAAATGGAAATGTCCAAATTGGGCCCAAAATGACCACCATTATTTTCCAGCACTGCCTTAACCCTGTTGGGCATGGAGTTCACCAGAGCTTCACAGGTTGCCACTGGAGTCCTCTTCCACTCCTCCATGATGACATCACAGAGCTGGTGGATGTAAGAGACCATGTGATCCCCCACCTTCCATTTGAGGATGCCCCACAGATAGGGATTTAAGTCTGGAGACATGCTTGGCCAGTCCATCACCTTTACCCTCAGCTTGTTTAGCAAGGCAGTGATCATCTTGGAGGTGTGTTTGGGGTCGTTATCATGTTGCAATACTGCCCTGCAGCCCAGTCTCCGAAGGGAGGGGATTATGCTCTGCTTCAGTATGTCACAGTACATGTTGGCATTCATGGTTCCCTCAATGAACTGTAGCTCCCCAGTGCCAGCAGCACTAATGCAGGCCCAGACCATGACACTCCCACCACCATGCTTGACTGTAGGCAAGACACACTTGTCTTTGTACTCCTCACCTGGTTGCCGCTACACACTCTTGACACCATCTGAACCAAATAAGTTTATCTTGGTCTTATCGGACCACAGGACATGGTTCCAGTAATCCATGTCTTTAGTCTGCTTGTCTTCAGCAAACTGTTTGCAGGCTTTCTTGTACATCATCTTTAGAAGAGGCTTCCTTTTGGGACGACAGCCCTGCAGACCAATTTGATGCAGTGTGCGGCGTATGGTCTGAGCACTGACAAGCTGACCCCCCACCCCTTAAACCTCTATTTCCCAAAGACAACTTCTGGATATAATGCTGAGCACATGCACTCAACTTCTTAGGTCGACCATAGTGAGGCCTGTTCTGAGTGAAACCTGTCCTGTGAAACTGCTGTATGGTCTTGCCCACCGTGCTGCAGCTCAGTTTCAGGGTCTTGACAATCTTCTTATAGCCTAGGCCATCTTTATGTAGAGCAACAATTCATTTTTTCAGATCCTCAGAGAGTTCTTTGCCATGAGGTGCCATGTTGAACTTCCAGTGACCAGTATGAGAGTGATAACACCAAATTTAACACACCTACTCCCCATTCACACCTGAGACCTTGTAACCAGGGACGGCGCTTGTGTAAGGCAGTCTAGGCAGCCGCCTATCAGCATGAGTAGTGCACTGAAAAATTATTTATGTGCTGAGCCTGCTGCAACTTGTTACTTCCTACATAAATTGTTACACACGGTCCGTCCATACTTGCCATTAATATTGCTACTTGCTAATATGATATGCTTGCTATTTGGGCAGCAATGCTATGAACTCACTCAGCATGGGCAGGGGAGGGAGTGCATGAAGTCAGCTCACTTGTGCATCGGCTGTGTAATGCCTATCTGACTGAGAGACTGTGCGTCACGTGCACAGTCAGTCAGTGACGTGGATCCTGGAGGGGGACAGCAGTGTGGAGCCGACTCTCTGACTGAGAGAGGGAAACAAAAGTATAGTGGATGCTTGTGCCCCGTGTTGTGACTTAATCTGTCACTGACAGTCTGACACATACTGAAAATGATTTTGAAATTGAGGCTCAGCTTGAGCCATGCCCACACAGACGGTCAGACCGGAGGTACTGAAGTGAGAGGTAGGATGGTGAATTTAATTTATAATTACAGAATTCCTGGCTGTATTATTATTTAATTTTAGTGATATTCCTAAATTGGCACCTTTATGAATGTCTGTTATATATATTTTTTACCCATACTCTTATAGTTTACACAAGCTATTTTTTTATTTTCCTTTTCTGTCCATTATTTTAACTATTAATATGATTTGTTTTAAAGTGTACAAAGGAAACTATTATTTTACCTAAGCAAAAACTTACTACCGGTACTCACATGGCAACTAATAATACACTCAGTACTCAGTAATACTCATATATGACAGATGTATACACATGGTGGCTAGTACTCATATATGACAGCTAAGCTAATATACACATATGGTTGTTAATACTCATATATGACAGCTAATATACACATATGGTGGCTAAAACTCATATATGACATCACAGTTAATATACACATATGGTGGCTAATACTCATATATGACATCACAGCTAATATACACATATGGTGGCTAATACTCATATATGACATCACAGCTAATATACACATATGGTGGCTAATACTCATATATGACATCAAAGCTAATAATATACACATATGGTGGCTAATACTCATATATGACAGCTAATATACACATATGGTGGCTAATACTCAAATGACATCACAGCTAATATACACATATGGTGGCCAATACTCATATATGACATGACAGCTAATATACACATATGGTGGCCAATACTCATATATGACATGACAGCTAATATACACATATGGTGGCTAATACAGTAATACTCATACATGACAGATATACACATATAGTGGCTAATACTCATATATGAAAGCTAACCACTGTCTGATTTCTTATGCAGCACAACCACTGTCTGATTTGCTATGCAGCAATACCACTGTCTGATTTGCTATGCTGCACTTCCACCGTTTGATTTGCTATGCTGCGCTACCACTGTTTGATTTGAATTTAGCCACCAATCAGCAAGAACTACCCGGGTGCTGAACCAAAAATGGGCCAGCTCCTAAGCTTACATTCCTGCTTTTAAAATACAGATACCAAGAGAACAAAGAAAAATTGATAATAGAAGTTAATTAGAAAGTTTCTTCAAAGTTCATGCTCTATCTGAATCATGATAGAAACATTTTGGGTTTCATATCCCTTTAACTAGCAATGGGATGATTGATAATAGGAGTTAATTAGAAAATTGCTTCAAATTTCATGCTCTATCTGAATCATGATAGAAACATTTTGGGTTTCATATCCCTTTAACTAGCAATGGGATGGTATGTAAGCAGGGGGGGGGGGGCAGCAAAATGTATCCTCGCCTGTGTGGCCAAAAATCCTAGCACTGGCTCCGCTTGCAACACTAAAGAGTCACATGACACCAGGGAGGGAAAATGGCTAATTGGGCCCAATTTGGACATTTCCACTTAGGGGTGTACTCACTTTTGCTGCCAACGGTTTAGACATAAATGGCTGTGTGTTGAGTTGTTTTGAGGGGACAGCAAATTTACACTGTTATACAGGCTGTACACTCACTACTACATTACATTGTAGCAAAGTGTAATTTCTTCAGTGATGTCACATGAAAAGATATAATAAAATATTTACAAAAATGTGAGGGGTGTACTCACTTTTGTGAGATACTGTAGGATCTTTAAAGAGGGGCTTGGGCATCCCTAAGGCTTTTTGGTGGGCTGTTATATGTGCCTAAAGACCCCCTCAATTAAAAAGTGTGTATTTGCAAAATCTGCTAAAAAAGATCTTTTGATACCTTTTATGCTAACTGAACTCACAACAGTGATTAAACAAATGCAGATTAACAAAGCCCCAGGCCCAGATGGGTATACTGCTTCTTTTTATAAAACATTTCGTAACCTACTCAGCCCAACCCTCTTGAAATTATTTGATGAATCTAGAGATACAGGCTCCTTTTTATAAAGAATACCTCAAAGCCACTATCCTTACAATTACAAAAAAAGGGGAAAGACCACACCCAATGTATCAGCTACCAATGTATTTTGTTGATCAACCTGGATGTTAAACTATACGCCAAACTATGGGCTAATCACCTACGACCTTATCCTGCCAATGTTAATACATACTGACCAGGTTGGGTTTACTTTTGGTAGAGAAGGCCCAGATAATACGAGGCGGGTTCTTAACATTTTTACAGAAGCCCACAGACAAAAAATACCCATGCTGGCCCTGTCTCTTGATGCTGAAAAAGTGTTTGACAGGGTCAGATGGGACTATTTTTGGAAAGTTTTAGCTTATTATGTTAGCAATATGGGCACTATATTCAGAACCCTCAGCTAGGGTGAAAGGAATGGGCTTTTCTTCATCTTAGTTTTCCATAACCAATGGCAAACATCAGGGCTGTCCCTTATCTCCATTGATTTTTACTCTAGCCATCAAACCTTTAGCCCAAGCCATCTGTAAATCCACACAAATTCGGGGAGTACCAGTTAGCAGGGAGGGAGAAAACTCCCTGATGACATCACCCTGTTTCTATCCAATCCAATAGGGACACTACCAGTAGTGTTTAAGATAATAGATTTCTTCAGTAAAATTAGTTATTATAAAATCAACCTTGCCAAGACGGAAGCCTTGAACATTCATATTCACAAATTTGAACTTGAAGTTTTACAATCAGCATATGATTTTCTTTGGTCCACTGACACTTTAAAACATTTAGGTATACAACTAGTCCCTGATCTTAAAGTGGTAAGGGATAAAAATTACAATTCCTTATTGCATGATGCTAATACCTTATTACACTCACTTATTTCTAAGATATGTATGGGGAGAGGGAAGACCGAGAGTTGCAGGGAAAATACTTCAGAGAAAATTTGGACAAGGTGGTGTTGCCATGCCTAATATCTTTAAAAGGTGAGAGCAGGTAGATATTTGCACTATAGAAGAGTTACCAAAAACAGAGTACAAAAACAGGGGATCCCTATTTCCTCTTAACAAATAGTCAAAATGGAATTTCTCTTTAACAAGAAAAAGTACTATGCTCTACTAAGGTGTAGCTAAATTAGTAACAAGAATGGCAGACTCAGAGTGCGTGTGTAAAAGAAAATAGTGACTTGATGTTGATTATAAATAATAATAATGAGAAAGTATGTGCCGAAAACAAAGGATTCCTAATAACCCTTGGAGGATAGTGTCAGAAGGAGAAATTATATTGAGCGTATAATGTGGTTTAGATTTATATAAATGTATATAAAAGTATCAGAGTTACATAAAAAACTGGAAATGTAAATATATCAATAAAAATACATAACAAAATTTAATGGACAAAAAAGTAGAAAAATAATAACAAAACTGCAAACATAAATACAAACTTTAAAAAGTTTGTATTTATGTTTGCAATTTTGTTATTATTTGAATTGTACCTCTAGAAGTATCAACTTTTTGCTTGGTACTACGCTCGTATACGTTTCCTTTTGATGTTTCTTATGTAACATTTTCATGAAATTGTGCACATTGTTCTTCTTTTTTGTCCATTAAATTTTGTTATGTATTTTAAATGATATATTTACACTTCAAGTTTTTTATGTAACACTGGTACTTTTATATACATTTATATAATTTTAAACCACATTATACGCTCAATATAATTTCTCCTATTTATGTGCATACCCCTTCTGACACTATCCTCCAAGGGTTATTAGGAATCCCTTGTTTTCTGCACATACTTTCTCATTATTATTATTATTTATAGTCAACATCAAGTCACCATTTTCTTTTACACATGCACTCTGAGTCTGCCATTCTTGTTACTAATTTAGCTACACCTTAGTAGCACATAGTACTTTCTCTGGTTAAAGAGAAATTCCATCTATGCCACATATCTTTATCTATTACGAAGCTTCTCCCCTGACTTATATTTTTGCATTGGCTAATAAAGGAGAAATTTAGAAGTGGAAAGGAGTCAAACAAGCTCTTCTCCCACCGGTAATTGATCTAATTGACCTTCCCTGGATCCCAACCTATCACTGGGAAGTAGGGATCAGAAAAAAGATAGTAATTGAAAACCTTGAGTCTTGAAAGTCCTTAAGACACTACTCAGAGGTGGCCCCCCATCCCTCCCCAATATATTCAATTCAAGGCCTACTCCTTGGCATTCCTCCTGACACCCATGGTAACTCCTGGAAATCATGGAATGTTAAAACAGTCTCACAATTATATCCATCTGACTCACTAGCACCCCCAGGTCAATTTAATCCTCCTATTTATGGGACCCCTTCATGGTTAACATTTGAATGTGCTAGATTATATAGCCTACTCATATCCTGGGGCTTCCCTAAATCTAATTTGAGACCATTAACGAATTGGGAGCGAGTTTGGGGATCTAAAACTAAACTCCCTAAAACGCTGTCATGGCATTATGAGATGATCCTCTCATCTCCTAATACAGGCAAAATATGGCAACTTAGAGCTTTGGAATATGATATGTCAATCACTATCTCGGACAAAGAATTACTATGTGCTATCACTCTTACAAAGAAAACACTACATTGTGCCAATTCTCTAGAATCCTACATGAAAATCCTGCTAAGATGGCACTACACCCCCTTCAGATTGTCCCAAATGTTTCCCAACCAATCACATCTATGTTGGTGAGGCTGTGGGGACAGAGGCTCTGATTTATACATTTGGTGGAATTGTCCCTCACTTGCCCCCAACTGGAAACACGTGTTCCACCTGTGCAAAACATTGGGCGTCACTCTGCCATTGAAACCGGAAATTGCTTTATTTCATATTTTACTCCTTAGATTACCCAAAACTGTATTGAGCCTTATATTATTTATTCTAGCTGCCAGGAAAATATATATAGCATGATCCTGGAAACAGTCCACTCCACCAGATATCTCAGAGGTAACTGCCACTGTACATTATTTTGTGAAGATGTCAGACTTACTTCCTATCAGAGGTGACCCACGCTTTCTTCCTGGTATAAGTAATCAAGTATTTAGGAACTGGGCTACTGCAGGGCTTACATACGTAGTACAACTTAGAGACCCTGAATCACAAAATATAATCAAGAAAAAATGTGGCAAAGTCCCAGTTGTAGATATATAAAAACAGAATTTTATTAGAATAGGGTTAAAACATGAAAAAATGTAGATGTAAAAGCATAGAAAGGTCTAAGAGACCTTTCTATGCTTTTACATCAACATTTTTTCATGTTTTAACCCTATTCTAATAAAATTCTGTTTTTATATATCTACAACTGGGACTTTGCCACATTTTTTCTTGATACTTTTTCTGAGAGTAGAGGAACTCTCTTCATTAAGCCCCAGACCACATCAGCACACAGAGGAGCATTGGCCTATTCAGAGGCATTGATTGGATACAGACCGGTGAGAATGTGGAGGAATTGCTGACGTCACGTCCGATCGGTAAGTCCTGCACACGCTTGCAGCTGAACCGGAGTTGGAGAGAGAGTGACGGTCGCGCTTTTTAGCTTGGCTACCCTTTCGTCTACACAGAGGTGAGCCTAACCGAGAGAAGTAGAAGACTTCCGCCTTCACAGAAAGGTAAAGAAGGGCTAAGGTAAATGCGGGTGTGCGGGTGAAGTGTTTGACGAGACCGCCGTGTCAAGTATTTGCTATATATTGCTAAACTGCACTAATCTCACCTGTGTTCTATAAATATGTATCCTGGTATACACCATTCTGACGCTTAAAAAGTATTTCATCCACTTGGTAGCGTTATGCAAACTTTGCTATATTTTTTCACAAAATATAATGTCATTTGAAAGACTTAAAGAATCTTTCAATTTACAGAATACAGACTTTTTTGCATACCTTCAAGTTAGACACTGGTTTCTTAAAGTTATGGAAGACAATAAGATGCCATGGAGTCACCCAGGAGTGAAAATGGGGCTAGCATTATTTAAGGCAGGCAAACGCTCTATTAAATATTGGTATAATATGATTATTAGTAAGACAGGGGAACTAAATATTGCTCAGATATGCTCAAAATGGCAAGTAATGATCGCAAACTTAAATGTAGAACAAGTAAAACAAAGTATAACTCTTCTAGATGAGGCTACACTTGCGGCAAACTGGCGAGGCACTCACATAAAACTCTTATATAGGATATATTTTATGCCTGCTAAAATAAATAAATGGTCGACACAAGGATTAAAGGCATGTCCCCGTTGCTGTTCAGTGGATGCTGACTTAATCCATATGTTTTGGAGCTGCCCAAAAATCAATCAGTTTTGGAAACGTGTACAATTTTGGTTAACTAAAGTGACAGCTACAAAATGTATGATAGAATTACAACATATAATTTTCCTATTGGATACATCGGATAGATTGATAAATAGAGTTTTCTGTAATACGGTAATTCTGGGCGGGAGATACCTCATTCTTAAAAATTGGCAGCAAAAAAGTACACTTACTATAAACAATTTAACATTTCTATTGCAAACGCAATATACAATAGAACAATTTGATAATGTAATTAATTCTGAACGGCAACAAAACAAATTTATTTTAAAGTGGTTAGATTTTGTTAGACATTATAAGAATACCAGTATACAGAATCAGTTACTATCCCCATTAGAGAATCTGACTTAAGATACAATTTTTTTTTTTTTCTCCTCCCTTTCCCCCCAAATTTTTTTTTTTTTTTTTTTTTTTAATTTTGTCAGGAATCTGACAAATAACTTGTAGGTGGTCCCACCTTCCTTAGTAACTTAAAGGTTGAATTTATTAAAATGAAAACACTGGACTATTAGTAATGGCAAATACAACCATAACTTTGTTACTTGTTGTTGTAATTTAAAATGATTTGCCTCCCTGTAGGACTAAATAATGAATTAGGTTAAGCTGTGTATTAACGATTACTGTGATAAAGGGAGAAAAGTCAAATATGCAATATCGAAAAGATTATGATTTATGTTTAAATGTCGGAACGTTTCCTTTCTTTTTGTGTATTCATTTTTTTTTGTATTATTTTTTATTTATTTTTATAAGTTCCAAATGACATAACTGTATTCTTGATTGTTTATCTTCTTTTCTTTTTTCTGTATATACTCTTTTGACCTTCAATAATAAAAAACAAATATTTAAAAAAAAAACAAAAAAAACGCTGTCATGGCATTATGAGATGATCCTCTCATCTCCTAATACAGGCAAAATATGGCAACTTAGAGCTTGGGAATATGATATGTCAATCACTATCTCGGACAAAGAATTACTATGTGCTATCACTCTTACAAAGAAAACACTACATTGTGCCAATTCTCTAGAATCCTACATGAAAATCCTGCTAAGATGGCACTACACCCCCTTCAGATTGTCCCAAATGTTTCCCAACCAATCACATCTATGTTGGTGAGGCTGTGGGGACAGAGGCTCTGATTTATACATTTGGTGGAATTGTCCCTCACTTGCCCCCAACTGGAAACACGTGTTCCACCTGTGCAAAACATTGGGCGTCACTCTGCCATTGAAACCGGAAATTGCTTTATTTCATATTTTACTCCTTAGATTACCCAAAACTGTATTGAGCCTTATATTATTTATTCTAGCTGCCAGGAAAATATATATAGCATGATCCTGGAAACAGTCCACTCCACCAGATATCTCAGAGGTAACTGCCACTGTACATTATTTTGTGAAGATGTCAGACTTACTTCCTATCAGAGGTGACCCACGCTTTCTTCCTGGTATAAGTAATCAAGTATTTAGGAACTGGGCTACTGCAGGGCTTACATACGTAGTACAACTTAGAGACCCTGAATCACAAAATATAATCAAGAAAAAATGTGGCAAAGTCCCAGTTGTAGATATATAAAAACAGAATTTTATTAGAATAGGGTTAAAACATGAAAAAATGTTGATGTAAAAGCATAGAAAGGTCTCTTAGACCTTTCTATGCTTTTACATCTACATTTTTTCATGTTTTAACCCTATTCTAATAAAATTCTGTTTTTATATATCTACAACTGGGACTTTGCCACATTTTTTCTTGATACTTTTTCTGAGAGTAGAGGAACTCTCTTCATTAGGCCCCAGACCACATCAGCACACAGAGGAGCATTGGCCTATTCAGAGGCATTGATTGGATACAGACCGGTGAGAATGTGGAGGAATTGCTGACGTCACGTCCGATCGGTAAGTCCTGCACACGCTTGCAGCTGAACCGGAGTTGGAGAGAGAGTGACGGTCGCGCTTTTTAGCTTGGCTACCCTTTCGTCTACACAGAGGTGAGCCTAACCGAGAGAAGTAGAAGACTTCCGCCTTCACAGAAAGGTAAAGAAGGGCTAAGGTAAATGCGGGTGTGCGGGTGAAGTGTTTGACGAGACCGCCGTGTCAAGTATTTGCTATATATTGCTAAACTGCACTAATCTCACCTGTGTTCTATAAATATGTATCCTGGTATACACCATTCTGACGCTTAAAAAGTATTTCATCCACTTGGTAGCGTTATACAAACTTTGCTATATTTTTTCACAAAATATAATGTCATTTGAAAGACTTAAAGAATCTTTCAATTTACAGAATACAGACTTTTTTGCATACCTTCAAGTTAGACACTGGTTTCTTAAAGTTATGGAAGACAATAAGATGCCATGGAGTCACCCAGGAGTGAAAATGGGGCTAGCATTATTTAAGGCAGGCAAACGCTCTATTAAATATTGGTATAATATGATTATTAGTAAGACAGG
Organism: Bombina bombina; assembly: GCF_027579735.1. Taxonomy (NCBI): domain Eukaryota; kingdom Metazoa; phylum Chordata; class Amphibia; order Anura; family Bombinatoridae; genus Bombina; species Bombina bombina. The sequence goes on from NC_069506.1 coordinate 209,453,441, forward strand.
GGAACTAAATATTGCTCAGATATGCTCAAAATGGCAAGTAATGATCGCAAACTTAAATGTAGAACAAGTAAAACAAAGTATAACTCTTCTAGATGAGGCTACACTTGCGGCAAACTGGCGAGGCACTCACATAAAACTCTTATATAGGATATATTTTATGCCTGCTAAAATAAATAAATGGTCGACACAAGGATTAAAGGCATGTCCCCGTTGCTGTTCAGTGGATGCTGACTTAATCCATATGTTTTGGAGCTGCCCAAAAATCAATCAGTTTTGGAAACGTGTACAATTTTGGTTAACTAAAGTGACAGCTACAAAATGTATGATAGAATTACAACATATAATTTTCCTATTGGATACATCGGATAGATTGATAAATAGAGTTTTCTGTAATACGGTAATTCTGGGCGGGAGATACCTCATTCTTAAAAATTGGCAGCAAAAAAGTACACCTACTATAAACAATTTAACATTTCTATTGCAAACGCAATATACAATAGAACAATTTGATAATGTAATTAATTCTGAACGGCAACAAAACAAATTTATTTTAAAGTGGTTAGATTTTGTTAGACATTATAAGAATACCAGTATACAGAATCAGTTACTATCCCCATTAGAGAATCTGACTTAAGATACAATTTTTTTTTTTTTTCTCCTCCCTTTCCCCCCAAATTTTTTTTTTTTTTTTTTTAAATTTTGTCAGGAATCTGACAAATGACTTGTAGGTGGTCCCACCTTCCTTAGTAACTTAAAGGTTGAATTTATTAAAATGAAAACACTGGACTATTAGTAATGGCAAATACAACCATAAATTGTATTCTTTGTTACTTGTTGTTGTAATTTAAAATGATTTGCCTCCCTGTAGGACTAAATAATGAATTAGGTTAAGCTGTGTATTAACGATTACTGTGATAAAGGGAGAAAAGTCAAATATGCAATATCGAAAAGATTATGATTTATGTTTAAATGTCGGAACGTTTCCTTTCTTTTTGTGTATTCATTTTTTTTTTGTATTATTTTTTATTTATTTTTATAAGTTCCAAATGACATAACTGTATTCTTGATTGTTTATCTTCTTTTCTTTTTTCTGTATATACTCTTTTGACCTTCAATAATAAAAAACAAATATTTAAAAAAAAAACAAAAAAAACGCTGTCATGGCATTATGAGATGATCCTCTCATCTCCTAATACAGGCAAAATATGGCAACTTAGAGCTTGGGAATATGATATGTCAATCACTATCTCGGACAAAGAATTACTATGTGCTATCACTCTTACAAAGAAAACACTACATTGTGCCAATTCTCTAGAATCCTACATGAAAATCCTGCTAAGATGGCACTACACCCCCTTCAGATTGTCCCAAATGTTTCCCCACCAATGACATCTATGTTGGTGAGGCTGTGGGGACAGAGGCTCTGATTTACACATTTGGTGGAATTGTCCCTCACTTGCCCCCAACTGGAAACACGTGTTCCACCTTTGCAAAACATTGGGCGTCACTCTGCCATTGAAACCGGAAATTGCTTTATTTCATATTTTACTCCTTAAATTACCCAAAACTGTATCGAGCCTAATATTTTTTATTCTAGCTGCCACGAAAATATGTATAGCATGATCCTGGAAACAGTCCACTCCACCAGATATCTCAGAGGTAACTGCCACTGTACATTATTTTGTGAAGATTTAGAGAAATTTTTATCAAAAACTAAACAAACAAGACACCTACTAGAGTATTTGGGATACCTGGTTCCAATATTGGGAAAATGCAGTCAGGCCAAAAGATGAGTAAGAATTTTACTCCTACATATACTTCCTCAATCCTTCTAATTCATAGATAATCCTCATCCCTCCCCTTCCCCCTCCCCTCCCTCTTCCCAGGGACCTAACCCTTCCACACTCCTCCTTTACCCTTTACCACACCTGGAGATGGGGCAACTCTATATAATCTTTACTCTAACATGTCATCATGTTTTTGTTATGCTATTTACTTTATTAACTGTATCAAAGTTGTCACTTCCATACATCTTTGAACTGGTTATTCACTATGTTGTTTATTTAATGATATTGTTAGTTATGTAACCCTGTCAAAATTCATGTCCTTTTGTTGTGCCGAATTTGCACTATTTAATGGCTATCCCTTAGTCAGCTAACCTAATATGTGAACTCATATGGACAATGCATTCATGCAAAATTATGCATATAGGATCCAAAAACCCAAAGGCTCAATGGTACATTACTGACTGTAACTAAAGAAGAAAGGGACTTGGAAATTATTATTTCAGATGATTTAAAATTTGGTACACAATGCAGCAGTGCAGCCAGTAAGGCCAGTCGGATACTTGGTTGCATTGGAAGAGGTATTAGTAGCAGGAATAGCAAGGTTCTTATGCCATTTTGTAGATCATTAGTTAGACCAAATCTGGAATACTGTGTACAGTAGTGGATACCATATCTTCAGAATTATATAAATAAACTAGAAGCTGTCCAAAGGAGGGCTACTAAAATGGTATATTGTCAAAAATATAAAACGTACAAAGAAAGACTATATGATCTAAATATGTATAGTTTAGAGGATAGAACGGAAAGAGGTGACATGATAGAAACCTTCAAATATATGAAGGGACTTAATAAAATAGAAGTTGAAAGCATTTTTCACAAAAAAAATAAATGCCAAAACAAGGGGTCACAATCTAAAGTTAGAGGGTAGCAGATTCAGGAGAAATTTAACCCCTTAACGACCAACGACGTATGGGGTACGTCCTGCAAAAAAATGCAGTTAATGACCAAGGACGTACCCTGTACGTCGTTGGTCTTTGAAAGCAGTGGAAGCGATCCTGATCACTTCCAACTGCTTTCATGTTATAGCAGTGATGCCTCGATATTGACAGCTGCCAGTACCCAATATGGCCCATAATAAGGCCGAGAGGGGGGTTAGAGAGCTGTTGGGGGGGGGGTCAGGGAAGTTGGGGGCTAAGGGGGGATCCTACAGAGCAGAATTATCTTTTTTTTTTTTTTAAATCCCCAACAAACTATTATTTTAGTACTTAAGATGGCGGGGACAATTGTGGGGTGGGGGAGGGAAGAGAGCTGTTTGGGAGGGATCAGGGGGTGTGATGTGTCATGTGGGAGGTTGATACCTACACTAAAGCTAAAATTAACCCTGCAAGCTCCCTACAAGCTCCCTAATTAACCCCTTCAATGCTGGGCATTATAGACGTGTGGTGCGCAACAGCATTTAGCTGCCTTCTAATTACCAAAAAGCAAAGCCAAAGCCATATATGTCTGCTATTTCTGAACAAAGGGGATCCCAGAGAAGCTTTTACAACCATTTATGCTATAATTGAACAAGCTGTTTGTAAATAATTTCAGTGAGAAACCTAAAATTGTGAAAAATGTAACGCTTTATTTTTATTTGTTAGCATTTGGCGGTGAAATGGTGGCATAAAATATACCAAAATAGGCCTAGATCAATACTTTGGGTTGTCTACTACATTATACTAAAGCTAAAATTGACCCTAAAAGCTCCCTACAAGCTTCCTAATTAATCCCTTCAATGCTGGGCATAATACATGTGTGGTGCGCAGTGGCATTTTGCGGCCTTCTAAATACCAAAAAGCAATGCCAAAGCCATATATGTCTGCAATTTCTGAACAAAGGGGATCCCAGAGAAGCATTTACAACCATTTGTGCCATAATTGCACAAGTTGTTTGTAAATAATTTCAGTGAGAAACCTAAAGTTTGTGAAACAATTTGTGAAAAAGTGAACAAATTTTTTTATTTGATCGCATTTGGTAGTGAAATGGTGGCATGAAATATACCAAAATGGGCCTAGATCAATACTTTGGGATGTCTTCTAAAAAAATATATGCATGTCAAGGGATATTCAGGGATTCCTGAAAGATATCAGTGTCCCAATGTAACTAGCGCTAATTTTAAAAAAAAGTGGTTTGGAAATAGCAAAGTGCTACTTGTATTTATTTCCCTATAACTTGCAAAAAAAGCAAAGCACATGTAAACATTGGGTATTTCTAAACTCAGGACAAAATTTAGAAACTATTTAGCATGGGTGTTTTTTGGTGGTTGTAGATGTGTAACAGATTTTGGGGGTCAAAGTTAGAAAAAGTGTGTTTTTTTCCATTTTTTCCTCATATTTTATAATTTTTTTATAGTAAATTATAAGATATGATGAAAATAATGGTATGTTTAGAAAGTCCATTTAATGGCGAGAAAAACGGTATATAATATGTGTGGGTACAGTAAATGAGTAAGAGGAAAATTACAGCTAAACACAAACACCGCAGAAATGTAAAAATAGCCTTGGTCCCAAACGGACAGAAAATGGAAAAGTGCTGTGGTCCTTAAGGGGTTAAGGAAGCATTTTTTACAGAAAGGGTGGTGGATTCAAGGAATAAACTTCCAATTGAGGTGGTAAACACAAAGACTGTAAAGAAATTCAAAAATGCCTGGGACATGCATATCCTAAGAAGGAAAAAGTAACATGCAATATGGGTAGACTTGATGGGCCTTTTTGGTTCTTATCTACCATCAAATTCTATCACCTAGATTACGAGTTTTGCGTTAGAGGCTAAGCGGTGCTAACGAGCAGTTTATGCTCACTGCTCACTTACAGACAGCGCTGGTATTACAGGTTTTTACAAACCAGACAAGAAGTGAGCGTTGAGCAAAATTTAGCTCATTACCGCACTCCAATACCAGCGCTGCTTACGTTAGCGGTGAGCTGGTGTAACGTGCTTGTGCACGATTTCCCCATAGGAATCAACGGGGAGAGCCGGCTGAAAAAAAAGTCTAACACCTGCAAAAAAGCAGCGTAAATCTCACTAACGCAGCCCCATTGATTCCTATGGGGAAATAAAATGTATGTTTACACCTAACACCCTAACATGAACCCAGAGTCTAAACACCACCTAATATTACACTTATTAACCCCTATTATGCCACCCCCGACATCGCCGCCACCTACATTATACTTATGAACCCCTAGTCTGATTAGTTAAAGATTATTAACCCCTAATCTGCCGCCCCTAACATCACCGCCACCTACTACATTTATTAACCCCTAATCTGCCTTCCCCAATGTCGCCGCAACCTACCTACACTTCTTAACCCCCTAATCTGCCGCCCCCAACGTCGCCGCCATTATAATAAACATATTAACCCCTAAACCGCCGCACTCCCGCATCACAAAGATTATTAACCCTTAATCTGCCGTCCCTAACGTCGCCGCCACCTACCTACATTTATTAACCCCTAATCTGCCGCCCCCAACGTCGCCGCCACTATTCTAAATTTATTAACACCTAACCCTAACACCCCCTAACTTAAATATAATTTAAATAAATCTAAATAAAATTACTATCATTAACTAAATTATTCCGATTTAAAACTAAATACTTACCTATAAAATAAACCCTAAGCTAGCTACAATATAACTAATAGTTACATTGTATCTAGCTTAGGGTTTATTTTTATTTTACAGGAAAGTATGTATTTATTTTAACTAGGTAGAATAGTTATTAAATAGTTATTAACTATTTAATAACTATCTAGATAAAATAAATACAAAAGTACCTGTAAAATAAAACCTAACCTAAGTTACAATTACACCTAACACTACACTATAATTAAATGAATTCCCTAAATTAAATACAATTAAATAAAATTATCTAAAGTACAAAAACCCCCCCACTAAATTACAGAAAATAATAAACAAATTACAAGATTTTTAAACTAATTACACCTAATCTAATCCCCCTAACAAATAAAAAGCCCCCCAAAAATAAAAAAGTGCAAGCAAAGGATATCCTTTGCTTGCACTTTTAGATTTCCTCCAGTTGGATGCCGGTAGAGAGCTGCCTCCATGCTCAGTTAGCTGGATTGCTGTTAAAATCCAGCCTGTTCCTACTGGCATAATTGAATGCCTTCACCTATTGTGAGTACCCTGTGTTCATATACTATTGGTACACTATAAGAATCCCCATTGATCTGCACCATTGGCGCCTCGTCCTTGTTGTTTTTTCTTAACAAAATAAAAAAAGCCCTACACTAAATTACAAATAGCCCTTAAAAGGGCCTTTTGCGGGGCATTGCCCCAAAGTAATCAGCTCTTTTACCTGTAAAAAAAATTACAAATTCCCCCCAACATTAAAACCCACCACCCACACAATCAACCCTACTCTAAAACCCACCCAATACCCCCTTAAAGAAACCTAACACTAAGCCCTTGAAGATCACTTTACCGGGAGAAGTATTCACCCAACCGGGCCAAAGTCCTCAACAAAGCCAGGAGAAGTCTTCATCCAAGCCGGGCGAAGTGGTCCTCCAGACGGGCAGAAGTCTTCATCTAGACGGCACTGTGAATAGAAAGGTGTATATGTGCACTTACAGCTAAGGAGTTAAGAATAAAAATACATATAAAAATGCCTAATATATATAGATATAAATATATATTAAACCTTTAAATAGAGTATGATAAATGTGATATCACAAATGTAAACAATATATAAAAATACAGAAAAACGTTGAAAAACAAGGGTATAGTCAAACTCATTCCATATTTAATGACATAATAAATAATAAATAAAAACATATATATGACCGGCTATATAAAAATAAATTCTAAAATAGGTAAATCATAATGCATGTGTAAAAGTAATATATCTAACACTGATAGTTCAGCTCTGCCGTGCAGTCACAGATTATTTGCTCTATGTGTACATAAAACCGGGGTAAAGGTTCAAGACATCCGGCGCGGAGCATCCTCTTCCAACGAAGTCTTCTTACTAAATGACGGTTCCTTTAAGTGACGTCATCCAAGATGGCGTCCCTTAAATTCCGATTGGCTGATAGAATTCTATCAGCCAATCGGAATTAAGGTAGAAAAAATCCTATTGGCTGATGCAATCAGCCAATAGGATTGAAGTTCAATCCTATTGGCTGATCCAATCGGCCAATAGGATTGAGCTGGCATTCTATTGGCTGTTCCAATCAGCCAATAGAATGCCAGCTCAATCCTATTGGCTGATTGCATCAGCCAATAGGATTTTTTCTACCTTAATTCCTATTGACTGATAGAATTCTATCAGCCAATCAGAATTGAAGGGACGCCATCTTGGATGATGTCACTTAAAGGAACCGTCATTTAGTAAGAAGACTTCGTTGGAAGAGGATGCTCCACGCAGGATGTCTTGAAGATGGACCCGCTCCGCGCCAGATGGATGAAGATAGAAGATGCTGTCTGGATGAAGACTTCTGCCCATCTGGAGGACCACTTCACCCGGATTGCATGAAGACTTCTCCCGGCTTCGTTGAGGACTTCGGCCCAGTTGGATGAAGACTTCTCCCGGTAAGGTGATCTTCAAGGGGTTAGTGTTAGGTTTTTTTAAGGGGGTATTGGTGGGTTTTAGAGTAGGGTTGGTTGTGTGGGTGGTGGGTTTTAATGATGGGGGATTTGTAATTTTTTTTACAGGTAAAAGAGCTGATTACTTTGGGGCAATGCCCCGCAAAAGGCCCTTTTAAGGGCTATTTGTAATTTAGTGTAGGGTAGGGCTTTTTTTTTATTTTGGGGGGGCTTTTATATTTTGTTAGGGGGATTAGATTAGGTGTAATTAGTTTAAAAATCTTGTAATTTGTTTATTATTTTCTGTAATTTAGTGTTTGTTTGTTTTTGTACTTTAGATAATTTTATTTAATTGTATTTAATTGTATTTAATTTAGGGAATTAATTTAATTATAGTGTAGTGTTAGGTGTTAGTGTAATTTAGGTAAGGTTTTATTTTACAGGTAAATTTGTCTTTATTTTAACTAGATAGTTATTAAATAGTTAATAACTATTCTACCTAGTTAAAATAAATACAAACTTGCCTGTAAAATAAAAATAAACCCTAAGCTAGCTACAATGTAACTATTAGTTATATTGTAGCTAGCTTAGGGTTTATTTTATAGGTAAGTATTTAGTTTTAAATAGGAATAGTTTAGTTATTGATAGTTATTTTTATTTAAATTATATTTAAGTTAGGGAGTGTTAGGGTTAGACTTAGATTTAGGGGTTAATAACTTTAATATAGTGGCAACGACGTTGGGGGCGGCAGATTAGGGGTTAATAAATGTAGGTAGGTGTCGCCGATGTTAGGGACAGCAGATTAGGGGTTAATCATATTTAACTAGTGTTTGCGATGCGGGAGTGCGGCAGTTTAGGGGTTAATATATTTATCATAGTGGCGGCGATGTCCGGTTCGGCAGATATGGGGTTAAAAAATGTATTTTAGTGTTTGCGATGTGGGGGGGCCTCGGTTTAGGGGTTAATAGGTAGTTAATGGGTGTTAGAGTACTTTTTAGCACTTTAGTTAAGAGTTTTATGCTACAGCGTTATAGTGTAAAACTATTAACTACTGACTTTAAAATGCGGTACCAGTCTTGACAGGAGAGGGTGTACCTCTCACTTTTTGTAAGACTCGTAATACCGGCGCTATGCAAGTCCCATTGAAAAAAGAGGATACGCAATTTACGTAAGTGGATTTGCGGTATTTCCAAGTCTGGCCAAAAAAGTGAGCGGTACACCTGTACCTGCAAGACTCATAATACCAGCAGGCGTTAAAAAGCAGCGTTAGGACCGGCCAACTCTGCTTTTTAAGCCTAACGCACAACTCATAATCTAGCCGTATGTTTCTATGTTACTTTCTACGCCTAAAGCCTTGGATTGTAATGATATGGCTTCACATGATAAAGGACTATCAATCTCCTGGGAGAACCACTACTGGACATGAAAATATAATTTGTATTTCCTAGTCTTGTTCAGGGAACAGCTTTTGATATGAATCTATTTATAATTGATGTTTGTTTTTCCTACATGTTTGTATAAGATACTTTATTCAAAATAAAAATATTTGGGGGAAAAAATGTGTATTTATTTATTTTATTTTTTTTATAAAAATCAGGCTATTGTCTTTCAAACGGTGGGTCTTTGGGGATTCTACGGCTTAAAGGACCAGTAAACCCACAAAATAATGTTATATAATTCTGAACATAGTGCAGAATTATATAACATCAGCTTAGCGCCAGCTTTCTACCTGAAAGGATTTCAGAGAAATTTTCCTAAGAAAATAACTTTTACAGTACTGGTTCTACTGAGCGGGTCTGTTTGTTTTCCCTAAGCGCATCGGGCACGCTGTCTATACACAGCCATCCTGATCACGTCATTAAACTCAATGTAGCTCGCTTCCACTCTGGTCTGGTAGCAGGGGCAAGCTACATTGTGACTAGACAGCGTGCCCGGGAGCTGAGATTGAGGAGTTTGAATATCAACCCAACATCCAACTCTCTTAAAGGGACACTGAACCAAATTTTTTTCTTTCATGATTCAGATAGAGCATGACATTTTAAGCAACTTTCTAATTTACTCTTATTATCATTTTTTCTTTGTTCTCTTGCTATCTTTATTTTAAAAGCAGGAATGTAAACCTTAGCAACCAGACCATTTTAGGTTCAGCACCATGGATAGCACTTGCTTTATGGAGGCTTACAGTTACCCACAAATAAGCAAACATAACCAAGGTTATCAACCAAAAATGGGCCGGCTCCTATGCATCACATTCCTGCTTTTTAAATAAAGATAGCAAGAGAATGAAGAAAAATTGATAATAGGAGTAAATTAGAAAGTTGCTTAAAATTGCATGCTCTATCTGAATCATGAAAGAAAAAATTTGGGTTTAGTGTCCCTTTAAGCTCTGTGAAGCACTGGATTCTAGGATGGTGATGTCATACGTGGTGATGTAACATTATCAGCATCACCAGATTGCAAAGGCAATGCGAAAGCTTTGACCACCTTGTATGGGCCTGCAGGTGGGTCACGATCAGCTCCAACCCCCCCCCCCCCCCCCCACCGATGATGACGTGGTTGTCATCCACATCTAAGGAATTGAGCAGATGACAAACAATCATCTGCAGTTAAAGGATAACAAGAGAATGAAGCAAATTGAATAATATAAGTAAATGGGAAAGTTTTTAAAATTGGATGTTCTATCTGAATAATAAAAGAAGAAAAAATTGAGTTGCATGTCTCTTTAAAACTGGGTACAATATGTTTATCCAGTTCAAGGGTAGGAGCCCCAATGTGGCTCAATATCGCATATTATCTGACCTTCGTCTTCTCCTAAGTGGATACTGTATATTTCTAGATCCTGAATGTGTACTTTGATTTCTTCAAACAACCTGATGCAGGAAACAAAAAATGTGAGATGCTGAGTGAGTAGAATACATATTTGCTTATTAAGGCTATTGCAATGTGTGATTGCTCTAAATGTAATTATGTAACAATAATTTTATTTAATTGGTCCATGTTGGTTCATATAGGTCTCCAGTATTTCTGAAGAATAAAAATACTACTAGTTTACTACTGAGAGCTAGCTGGTGATTGGTAGATACACACATATGCCTCTTGTTATTGGTTCTCCAGATGTGTTCATCTAGGCCTCAGTAGTGCATTGCTGGACTGGTGCTGATTTTAACCATGTGTTTAACCCCTTGTAGTGGTGAAACATATAGTTTTCTATTGTTGCTTTGCATGTTTATGACCTTTTAAACACAGCACCAACTGGGTCATGAAGAATTTAAGACATGTCAGATATTTACACTGTTGATCTCCAGTATCTTAAAAGAATAACTTCACTGCAAGACTAATAGTTAAAGGGATATGAAACACAAAAATGTTTTTTTGTGATTTAGACAGCATATCATTTTAAAAAAAGTTTCCAGTTTAGTTCTATTGTGAAATTTGCTTTGTTCCCATGGTATTCTTTGTCGTTTAGATAAGTGTCTGGAGGAAATGCTGCCATCTAGTGCATTCTTGCAAAACTGCTGCCAAATAGTGCTCCAGAAGTAAAATAGAAAGTTGTTTAAAATTGTATGTTCTATCTGAATCATGATAGAACATTTTTTGGATTTCATGTCCTTTGATAGTATAGATACTGAACATTTAATGTTAAGCAACAATATGCAATGCCATGCTCAGCTCCCTAAAGATCACAAAACTCTATAGACAACACTGCGTAATTTAAGTTATACTGTTCTTAAAATATGAATAGTCCAATAATTTAAAGATTCCAAGTATGTATCACATTGTATCTCAATAAAAAAAATTGTTCGCTTTTTCACAAACTTTAGGTTTCTCACTGAAATTATTTACAAACAGCTTGTGCAATTATGGCACAAATGGTTGTAAATGCTTCTCTGGGATCCCCTTTGTTCAGAAATAACAGACATATATGGCTTTGGCGTTGCTTTTTGGTAATTAGAAGGCCGCTAAATGCTGCTGCGCATCACACGTGTATTATGCCCAGCAGTGCAGGGGTTAATTAGGTAGCTTGTAGGGAGCTTGCAGGGTTAATTTTAGCTTTAGTGTAGAGATCAGCCTCCCACCTGACACATCAGACCCCCTGATCCCTCCCAAACAGCTCTCTTCCCTCCCCCACCCCACAATTGTCCCCGCCATCTTAAGCACTGGCAGAAAGTCTGCCAGTACTAAAATAAAAGGTATCATATTTTTTATTTTTTTTAATACTGTGTAGGGTCCCTTCTTAGCCCCCAACCTCCCTGACCCCCCCCCCCCCCAAACAGCTCTCTAACCCTTCACCTCTACCTTATTTGGAGCCATCTTGGGTATTTTTTTTTTTCTCTAGTGTAGCTTCCCCCCCCCCCCAAAGACCATCCCCCCATCCCCTCCCAGATCCCTTAGCTATTTTATTAACCCATTCCTTCCACCCTTTCTCCCACTTATAATTATACATTTTTTCTGTAGTGCAGCGGTTCCCACCCGCCCCGCCACCCCCTGTGCACATGCGCAAAATTGGTTAGATTTTAGTCTGGTGAGTTGAAGGGTAGTATGGGTAGATGCTGGAACATTGAGGAAGAAAATAAAAGGAAGTAAGAGAATGTATAGAATAAAAAAGAGATGGGTTTAAGAGAGGGACAGAGATTGACAAGGGGCACCTATTACCTAGGTTCGGAGGTCTATTGGTTAAATTTGACATTGAAGTCTGATTCCAGTTTTTATATAAGATTGGAACATTTGAGAGGCAAATGGCTTTTTGCACCTTTTCACTTAAGTGCCACCACAATTGTGAGTTTAAACCATAGATTTTTTACCAAGAATGGTCTTTTAGCATGGTTACGCAATGAGGCGCCCCTTTTCTTTTCATATTTCTATTAAAAAATGTAATTAATCTATGTGCATTTAAAATTGGACCGGAATGTCCCTTTAAATGCTATAATCATCATATATATGTTTTCATTATTGTAAGTTTACCTGTCTGTGATAATACTGATGGTTTTGTACATACACCATATTTTTACCTTTTGTAGAGTAGAGTTCTTTAACTTTACAAAGTACAGCATATAGAGTGTGCACAGCTAAAAAATGCAAGCACAACGTATGTATTTCAACCACAGAACACAATTTTGCACAAAAAGTTTGCAAACTCTGTGGCTACAAATGACCCACATTTAAAGGGACATTAAAGGGTCATGATGAAACCCAAAATTGTTCTTTTATAATTCAGATAGCATACAATTTAAAAAAAAAACTTGATAATAGAAGTAAATTGAAAAGATGTAAGCTCTATCTGAATCATGAAAGAAAAAACTTGGGTTTCATACTTTGAGATTGTTATATAGGGGCCTATGTATTATGGTGTGAGCAGACATGATCCAATATTGCGGTTCATGTCCACTGCACATCGATAAATGCCGACAGCATACCCTATCGGCATTTATCGTTGCACCAACAGTTTTGGTGAAATGCTTGTGCAATGCTGCCCCCTGCAATCAATCAATGCTGCCTGTATCAATCAACCCAATCATATTTGATCGGGTTGATCTCTGTCCGCCGCCTCAGAGCAGGCGGACAGGTTATGGAGCAGCGGTCTTTAGACCGCTGCTTCCTAACTTCTGTTTCCGGCGAGCCTTCAGGGCATCAAGCTCCATACGGAGCTTGATAAATATGCCCCATAAAATGTTTAGTTATATAAAGTATAACGAAATGTTGCAATATATTTTTGTAATTTATTTAGCCCCTCTTTTTCAGTTCCTTTTAAAAGTAGAAGTGCAGAGTCTAGAATAACACTGCTATATTACACACAGTCATTGGTTGCACACTGCACTGTTTCTAATTGGCTTAAGCAAAGAAAATCTAGGTTATAATATGGCCGTATTCACTGTGTTATGAAGACTTATTTTTACAATATTTAAACTGATCTAATTAACAAAAATCTTCAAGTTATTCTCACGCTAATGATAGCTTTGAATTTATCTTTTTATCTATAATTAATTTAGTTTTTAATTTTCCATCAATAACATCTAACACAGTGTTTTTCAACCAGTGTGCCGCGGCAGACTGACAACAGTGCAACATATTTTTTTAAATTTTTCTTGTTTTTTTATTCTGGGCTGTTTTTTATTTTGAGTGAGATGATGACTGAGGGTAACTGCACAGTGGCAGCTTGCCTCCCCGACCTGTATTCACACTTGGAAGGAACCCCCACCCACCACAACACGTGCCTAGTTCTGGCTCTACACGCAGCAGCACGCAACACTTAGTTTGTAGGAGGCATGGCATGACAGCACAGTACAGTGTGTGTGTGTGTATATATATATATATATGCTGTATTAGGCTACAATGTGTGATTTTGTAAAATTTTGGGATGGTGGTGTTCCGCAGGATTTTTTAATGTAAAAAAGTGTGCCACGGCAAAAAAAAAGTTGAAAATCACTGATCTAACATATGCTGATATTTTATTCTAAAATAAATTAACTTTTATTTTTTTATAAATTCATTAAACAAATGTCCAATCTCTCTTTATACAGTGTGCCTGCATGATACTGTCCTCGGTGTACACCAGGTATGCGTTGAACCTGACAAAATACACTGAACTTGTTTTCCAAAGTGGATGGAATTTGCCCTGCAGGAACAATAAATCAATGTGATGTTGGGACGTGGCAGAACTTGGCTTTGTGATATGTTTATCACTTACCCTAGATAAATGGAGCACAACCTGGAATTACCTCAATCTATGGACAATATTCCATTCTTATAACCTTTCACTATGAGTTTTATATGGGTGAATAAATACACAGGGATACCCACACTCACCAAATGCTAACATCTGCATGCTATAGATCAGGGTTTTTCAACATTTTTTTTCCAAGACCCAGTACAATGATACCACATACTTTCATGACCCTATTTTTATGTAAAAGTAAAACAAGATAGCTGGAATCTTTTGCAAACTGGCTATAATGTGTGTGTAATTTATTCCTGAATGTAGTCAAACTTGGACACACACACACACTCATACAACACAAACACACACTCTCATATAACACACACACCACACACACTCTCAAACAACACACACCCTCCCATATAACATAACCACACCACACACTCATAGATAACACGCACATTCCCATACAACAGACACACACACTCTCATACAACGCATACACTCTCAAACAACACACACCCTCCCATATAACATAACCACACCACACACTCATAGATAACACACACATTCCCATACAACAGACACACACACTCTCATACAACACATACACTCTCAAACAACACACACCCTCCCATATAACATAACCACACCACACACTCATAGATAACACGCACATTCCCATACAACAGACACACACACTCTCATACAACACACACACTCTCATATAACACATACAGCACACACACTCTCAAACAACACACACACTCCCATATAACATAACCACACCACACACTCATAGATAACACGCACATTCCCATACAACAGACACACACACTCTCATACAACACACAAACTCTCATATAACACATACAGCACACACGCTCTCAAACAACACACACCCTCCCATATAACATAGCCACACCACACACTCATAGATAACACACACATTCACATACACCAGGCACACACACTCTCATATAACACAAACACACACCCTCATATAACACACACACACCACCCACTCTCATACAACACACACACCACACACTACACACTATAACACACACTATCATATAACACAAATACACACCATACACTCAGATACAACACACACAAGTCGCGACCAGTAAACATGGTGTTACGACCCAGTAATGGGTTCCGACCCGGTGGTTTGAAGAACACTGCTATAGATAACCCTCAGTCTGTATTCACTTTCTTATTTTTTTTAACAGTGTGTATATCTGTATTTTTAGTTATTCATTTTATGTAACTGTTATTACCTCTGCAATCATATCTATATGTACATTTTTAAACATAGGTACGTGCAGATGAGAATATATTTTTAATTTGTGAATGTGTTTTTAAATATCTTATATGTATGTTGTGCATGTTAAAAATGACTTGCATTTGTAAACATTTTATTGTGTTCTTATATTAAAGGGACATTCTAGTCAATATTAAACTTTCATAATTTAGATAGGGCATGCAACTTTAAACAACTTTCCAATTTACTTTTAGCATCAAATTTGCATTGTTCTCTTGTTATTCTTTGTTGAAAGCTAAACCTAGGTAGGCTTATATGCTAATTTCGAAGCCCTTGAAGACCGCCTATTATCTCAGTGCATTTTGACAGCTTTTCACAGCTAGACAGCACCAGTTAATGTGTGTCATATAAATAACATTGTGTTAACTCCTATGGAGTTACTCATGAGTCAGCTAAAATGCAATTATCTATCTTTTTAAACAATAAACATTCTGAAGTAGACTGTCCCTTTAATCTTTTTTTTCCTCTCGATTTCATACTCAAACCAATTCACCAGTTATTTAGAAATACATACCAACATAGATTTTTTTTTTCATGATTTAAAGTATAACATTTTAAACAAATTTACTTTTTAATTTACTTTTTACATTTTTTTAAAATTTGCTTCATTATGTCAGTACATATTTGTGCAGCCACCAATAAGCAGTGAGCTAGCTCCCAGTAGTACATTGCTGCTCCTGAGCCTACCTAGGTTTGCTTTTCAACAAAGGATACCAAGAGAATGAAGCAAATTAGATAACAAAGGTAAATTAGAAAGTTGTTTAAAATTGCATGGTCTCTCTGAATCATTAAAGTTTAATTTTGACTTTTTCTGTCCCTTTAATGGCAGATATGAACCAATAGGCCCATTGAGTTTGTCCATATATCCTTTTGAAGAGTTGGTTTAAAGGGACAGTCAACTAAAAAAAATTGTTTTAAAAGATAAATAATACGTTTATTACCCTTTCCCCAGTTTTGCACAGCCAACATGGTAATATTAATACACTTTTTACCTCTGTGGTTACCTTGTATCTAAGCCTCTTCTGACAGCCCCCTGATCATATGACTTTTTATTTATTATCTATTGACCTGCATTTTAGCCAATTAGTGCTGTGTTGTGCACAACCCACGGGCATGAGCACAATGTTATCTATATGGCTCACATGAACTGGCACTCCCCTGTTGTGAAAAACTAATAAAAAAGCATGTGATAAGAGGCTGTCTTTAGTGGCTTAGAAACAGGCAGAAATGTAGAGGTTTAAAGGTTATAAAGTATATTACTATAACAATATTGGTTGTGCAAATCTGGGGAATGGGTAGCAAAGGCGTTATCTATCTTTTTAAACAATAACAATTTTGATGTTGACCGTGCCTTTAATACGTTTTTTGCACATATGTGGGTGTACACAGGAATAACATTATAAGTTTTATATTTCTCTTATATGTTTAATTTTGTCAATGAGGTGTTATGTTAGTTTAGTATATTTTTATTTACAGTTTATTTTTACTTAGAAATAAGCTTGTTTTTTTTTTAACTAATGAAATGTATTTCTGTTGCCTGCTTTTTCTGTTTGAATTTTAAACTATTTGTCCAGCCAAAATGGTATTAATTGACAATCTGAGTATGTACATCAATTACAGAGGCTTCTGGTAATGAAAGCTAATATCTGAACTGTTGCAGCATTTAATGGAAATGTTATCCATTGTTCATAAGCATTATATTTCATCATATTTGATGTTACACCGCTCAAATACACTACAACCAGGCTATATTCCCATTAATTTGTCTCTGGATAATTATTATGTACAATAAGGGATACAAACCTATTCCCTATTATATGTTCAGAGTTCTAATAACTGCGAAGTGGTGCTTTTTATCACAAATAATTTGTAAATAACGGGTAACACCAAATTTAATATATTAGCAGGCAGTGGTGATAGTGAAATGGACTCTAATGTTTACTTTAAACACATGAGAATGATAGTGGACACATTTTTGTTTTTTTTAAGGGATATGTAATTTTTCTTTCATGACTCAGATAGGGCATACAATTTTAAACAACTTTCTGATTTACTTCAATTATCACATTTGCTTCATTCTCTTGGTACCCTTTGTTGAAGGAACAGCACTGGGAGTTGAGTCAATGGTAAAGGGCATTTATGTGCAGCCACTAATCAGCTGCTAACTCCCAGTAGTGGATTCTTCCCTGTGAGCCTACCTAAATATGCTTTTCAATACAGAATACCAAGAGAAGGAACCAAATTAGATAATTAGAGAATAGAAGTAAATTGGAAAGTTGTTTAAAATTGCATGCGTTATCTGAATCATGAAAGTTTAATTTTGACGTTACTATCCCTTTAAAGGACCACTCAAGGCAGTAGAATTACATAATTAACAAGTACATAATTAAAAGACAATGCAATAACAACTACTCTGAATTTCAAATAAGCAGTAGATTTGTTTTTTGACAACAAAAAATGTTCTCCCATTATCCGGCTTACTGTATCATGTGACAGACGTCAACCAATCACTAGTATACGTATACCCTGTGAGCTTGCGCACATGCTCAGTAGGATCTTGGTGACCAGAAAGTATGAATATAAAAAGACTGTGCAGGGGGGGCGTGTCCGGACGGCAGCCATTACAGACGTGAAACAATGGAGCTCTGAGAAAATCCTAACTATGCTAACAAATTCGGTGGAAATACCATATCATTGACTCAATAGCTTGTAATATCTGGCTTTATGAAACTCATCTCTACATAGATGTATCTTTATATCATCGATATATAACTCAGCTGACCTGCTCCGGATCATTTCATCTTAGGCCGCGACTTTACAAGAATTCTTTAACATCTCCCCCCCCCCCCCGGCTTCCCGGGTAAAACAGAAGCTACTAACTTGCTCAACTATATATTTTACAATTGCCTCTGGAGTAAATATTGGCGGTTCTTATTTTCCCCTCAACTCACAGCTATAACCTTTTGGATTGTGATACGGGAATCATGAAGGAAGATTTAAGCATGATCATGGGCCTACTACAAGGGCTTGAGAAAGCGATGTCCGATAGCTATTGTCAGCTTATTGCCACCATACGTGAATCATTCAAGTCGGAAGATGGAAATACTCCCACTGACATGAGAGAGGAGACACTCAGGAAACATTTTCAGAATACGCAGACTGCTGACATTTCACCTTTGCCTGACAGTCCTATAGGCCCAGTACAGAGTGACACAGTCGATCCTGTTGACTCCCTGAAGGGCTCTGCTCCGGAGGTGGCGGCCAGACCAATGGAGCAGAAGCGGACTCTTACTTATCATCAGTGGGCACTCAGCACTTGCTTGCTAAAGGTGTCTATTACCTCTATGCTTCAACATGCGACACTGCTTTTGACATGACGTGCTCGATTAGGTACGTCTATGGGACTCACGATTAATAACATGTGGATACAAGCCGCATTGAGCCTTAGGTGGGGGAGCGGGCGGTTAAGTTCTAAGGACTCGCAGCACAGACTAGATACGGGGTAAATATATTCTTTACTATACAGCTCTGATGCCGGGTAGATGAACATGCAGAGAACCTCCCTGCCAAATTGGAAGATCACTGTAAGGGTGCAACTCAGAAAAAGGTTGACAAATCTGCAGTTATCTATACACATCTTCAACTGCCCTCACCCTTAACACCCATACCTGAGCTGTAGGTCTAACCCATGTTCCAGTTTAGCTAATATTTGTTAATATCTGTTATCTCTGTACAAGTTATGTTTCTCACAGTTTGGTCTGTAAGTTGCCTATCCATCACAGCTCACCGCTATTGAAGGGGCTGAGTCTTGTTAAAACACAGGGATTTGCACAGGCTCCCAACTCTATCAAAACCCTGACGAACAGAACCGTTTTCTTTTTTCACACTACTAATATTATGGGAAATGCAATACATTCAATGCCTTTCACCTAAAAGAATGTTTAGACCTTAGTACATACTCCTTGTTATGACAAGCAGCCAGGACTAGGCTGTCTATTGTATATGCTACATATCATTAATTGCTCTTGCCACTAGCTTTAATCTATGTATTAGTAATGACTGCATTACTTTCAAACTAGCCCTTTGTTAGGCACTGTTAGTTATCCTAACCTAGCTTTTTTAGAAGAATAATATACACTGTTCGTAGCATTTTTGTGTAGCATATGTTATGTTTTTAAATGAGATCTTTAAACTGATTTTTGGGTAACTGGTATACCCATACTGACCCTTATAAATTGGGTACTGCTATACATTTTATATACGTTATAAAGGTTGTGGCCACAACATTATATTATTAGTTCATCTTTGTCTATTTTAAATGTATTGTTGAATTGTGTTTTTACGTCTAGGGTTAAATAAATTAAGTCACTGTACTCATTCATACATAGATTAGATAAGATATATTCACTTCCACATATTAGAGCACTTTATTATATATCCTCAGCTTTCATTAGGGCGACTCAACTATTGTTTTTTGTTCTACATCATTAACTGTATGCTCACTAAGGATTATGCACACTAAGGATTATGCAGTTACACTTGTGTTATTGGAACCTCAGGAGTAAGCCAAAAACAAAAGGGGGCATCTATGTTGGGAGCATCCAGCTCCGTCTTTTAATCTGTTTTTGGCTTACTCCTGAGGTTCCAATAACACAAGTAAAACGGCATAATCCTTAGGCATACAGATAATTATGACTCCCGCTATAGAAGGAGTTTAGTCTTAGATAGCATGTGATATGGTAATTACTGGGCAGTGAATGTTTCAAGTAAACCGCAGCGGATTGGTACATAGTAATAGTGATACTAACAGCTACAACTAGGATTTTTCTTATTGCAATTTCCACACAATATTTGTATAACATTTGTCACGGATATCAGAAGGCTAAGGCTACACCCCACCCCCCTACAACCTCACCCCTGTTGTTTCTCAGTGTTTTTGGGCTCCTCATAGCAACCACCATCTCTGGAAGCTGTTTGTTTGCTTTGTGTTGGCTTGTTTTTGTGTTCAGAGAAAAGTTGGTGTATGACCAGGAAAACCCTCCTAGGCTGGCCGGTCGGCTGCCAGTGCCTTACTGCGGACACCCACCTAACCCATCTCAGGCTGGCCAGGCTCCTGGAACTCCCGGTCGGCCACAGGACAGCAGAACACCCGCTAACTTTAACCCAGGTCGCTCCAGCAACCATGTGCCCCAGAGCTCCGCTCTTTTGGGGATTAGTAGCCCCTGGGGAGTACAAGGGGTGGGGGAATTGTCGGAGGGGAGCTCCTTTTGGAACTGGGGATTTTGGACACCCCTAACCCCATAACTTCAACGGACTGTAACTCCGGTCTCCAATAACGAATAATGCTTTTTTTTTGACTGTGGCATCTGGGGACCGAGAGCTTTAAAATGACACCCTGGAAGTGCCACTGCTCCATCGGGATCACCCGAAACCGCCACCCCTATATATTGGGATTATTTGAGACTGTGGCTCCTACGGAGGTGCCAGGCTGTCTAGAGGGGCGGGAATGGCGGGAAAATAGTGGGATTGTCCAGGGTCTTATCAAGATGAGCTGACTGTATAAAAGGAGTGTGTGTTTTCAATAAAATCAGTTCCTGTTAAACCTGAATGCTAGGCTGTCTAGTTATTTGGGTTTGCTCCAGCTAAAATCACTTTTCCTGGGCTACATAGCAGCCTGTTCCAGGCAGAGGAAGGACACTCTGACAGAGCTACCTAGTCTGCCACAGGGTGGGACCTTGAGTACTGGTGCTGTCGGGCATCAGGGGTGGCTACAGGCTGTGGTCACTTGCCAGCTACATAGCTGCAATCGGCAGGGAGGAAGCAGGACCCGTTTGGCGGAGCTACCCAGTCGGGGTAGCCGGGGGTATCCGTCACATTGGTGTCAGCGATGGGATCTGCTTCTTTTACAAAGTTCCTGCTGACAGAGGAGACGTACCACAGTAGCCGGTAAATATGGAGGCAGAGTTCCTAGGGAGAGTACAAAAGATGCTGAGTGGAACAAAGGATCCTTGTTCGGAACAGGACGTTCTGACATGGAGGAACCTTGCCCTCCGAGATCTTTGGTGGGAGGCTCTGCAACAGGAGCAGGAAAATGGAAAGGTCCTCCCCACGAATGACACGAGATTCCGGGTATGGTGGACCATGAGGCTGCCTTTCCTGGGAGAACAGCCAAAGAAGGAATAGCTAGCTGTTCTACATCCAGCAAGAGATGTGAGTGGAGGACTGCTATCGAGCCCTCCAATGGCTCGCTATGCAAGCGCAGCCATGGCTGGAGGAAGGATCCCCCACAGAGGGCTTTGGCTTTGGCGGCCCTGGATTGTTGTTTACAAAAAGGACAGAGGACCCACAGTTTGGGAGCGAGACAGACCAGGGTCTAGAGGATATCTCTTGGCTCCAAGAGGAACTGCTGGATCTCTTGGAGGAGACCTGGCTGCTGGACAATCTGGATTTTATAATTGACCAGGAAGAGGCACTGGTCAAGGAATACAAGAGGCTACTGGATCTCACTAAGCAGCGTGCCAGGGGCATACAGATCTGGGGTGCAGACCTCTGGGATTCATGGAGCTTGACTGTGGAGGAGTGGCAGCAAAGAGAAAGGGAACCAGGGCTCCTGGATCCTGATCAGCAGTCTGGCTCTGAGATTATAGACTTGGACAAGGGGGAGATGGATTTTGATAACTCTCCCCAGCAGCAGAATCCCTTCCTGGGAGAGGAGACAGACGGTCTCTCTCCCCAGCGGCAGAGCCATCCTCTGGGAGCGGAGGTAGTCGTCCTTCCTCCCTGTAAACAGAACCCCTTCCTGGGAGAGGAGACAGTCGGTCTCTCTCCTCAGTGGCAGAGCCAGGAGCTGGGAGAGGAGACAGTCGGTCTCTCTCCCCAGCGGCAGAGCCATCCCCTGGGAGCGGAGGTAGTCATCCTCCCTCCCCATAAACAGAACCCCTTCCTGGGAGAGGAGACAGTCGGTCTCCCTACCCAGCGGCAGAGCCAGGAGCCAGGAGAGGAGTCAGTCTCTCTCCCCAGCGGCAGAGCCATCCCCTGGGAGCAGAGGTAGTCTTCCTCCCTCCCCGTAAACAGAACCCCTTCCCGGGAGAGGAGACAGTCGGTCTCTCTCCCCAGCTTCAGAGCCAGGAGCCGGGAGAGGAGACAGTCGGTCTCTCTCCCCAGCGGCAGAGCCATCCCCTGGGAGCGGAGGTAGTTGTCCTCCCTCCCCTTACAGAGAAGCCCTAGCAGGGAGAGATGGGTATCAATATCTCTCCCCAGTGGCCGAATCCCTTTCTGGGAGAGGAGACAGTCAGTCTCTCTCCCCAGCGGCAGCACAGTTTCCCATGGAGCGGAGGTAGCAGACCTCCCTCCCCAGAAGTAGATCTCCTTCTCGGGAGAGGAGACAGACGGTCTCTCCCCTCAGTAGCTTGGCAGGGTCTATACCCTTTTCTTGTCCTGGAGTATATCTCACAGGGGGCAGGCCAGGGGGGTATCCGCTCATGCAGTTGGTGCCACAAGTTTGGGCACCCGAGTTTTGCCTGCCCCACCAAGGAGCCACTTCCACCAACAGTCTGGGGTGGGTATACAGCTGGGAAACTGGTACTGGCTTTGTTTGTGGGTGGGTCAGCTGGTACTCAACAGAGTGTCACAGAGGGAAACAGTTTGGCCATGGAACTTAAGGACACTGGAACTTGTGGAAAAGCAATTGTTTGGAAGCTGGCCTTAGCAAACTTGTTTGGGACTTTGCATTTTGTGACTGCCCAGGGCGCAGGGTATAAACGCCAGTAGAAACCCCCCAGGATGCCCCAAGCTCAGGAGAGATGGGATAACCTCTCTCAGCAACCGAGAAGTGGAGGGCCACTGTTGGACAGCCCCAGGCTGACCCGCTAAGGGTCTAGCTGGGTCTGCTGAACTGAAGGAGGGAGATGTCACGCATATCAGATGGCTAAGGCTACACCCCACCCCCCTACAACCTCACCCCTGTTGTTTCTCAGTGGTTTTGGGCTCCTCAGAGCAACCACCATCTCTGGAAGCTGTTTGTTTGCTTTGTGTTGGCTTGTTTTTGTGTTCAGAGAAAAGTTGGTGTATGACCAGGAAAACCCTCCTAGGCTGGCTGGGCTCCTGGAACTCCCGGTCGGCTGCCTTACTGCGGACACCCGCCTAACCCCTCTCAGGCTGGCCAGGCTCCTGGAACTCCTGGTCGGCCACAGGACAGCAGAACACCTGTTAAATTTAACCCAGGTCGCTCCAGCATCCATGTGCCCCAGAGCTCCGCTCTTTTGGGGATTAGTAGCCCCTGGGGAGTACAAGGGGTGGGGGAATTGCCGGAGGGGAGCTCCTTTTGGAACTGGGGGTTTTGGACACCCCTAACCCCATAACTTCAACGGACTGTAACTCCAGTTCCCAGTAACGAATCATGCTGATTTTTGGACTGTGGCATCTGTGGACCGAGAGCTTTAAAATGACACCCTGGAAGTGCCACCGCTCCACCGGGATCACCCGAAACCGCCACCCCTATATATTGGGATTATGTGAGACTGTGGCTCCTATGGAGGTGCCGGGCTGTCTAGAGGGGCGGGAATGGCGGGAAAATAGTGGGATTGTCCAGGGTCTTATCAAGATGAGCTGAATGTATAAAAAGAGTGTGTGTTTTGAATAAAATCAGTTCCTGTTAAACTTGAATGCTAGGCTGTCTAGTTATTTGCCTGTTCCAGGCAGAGTAAGGACACTCTGACAGAGCTACCTAGTCTGGTAGCTGGAGTCTGCCACAGGGGGGAACCCTGAGTACTGGTGCTGTCGGGCATCAGGGGTGGCTACAGGCTGTGGTCACTTGCCAGCTACATAGCTGCAATCGGCAGGGAGGAAGCAGGACCCATTTGGCGGAGCTACCCAGTTGGGGTAGTGGGGCGTATCCGTCACAACATTAAATAGCGGTTAAGAGTCCACAAGGACATCACATACAAGTGTGTAATAACCGCATTTTATGATCAGAATACAAACAGCAGCAATGAAAAGCCTCAGGCAAATGAATAGATGGTGTGACTATATGTACAAACCTACAAACCATCATTATACAACTATAGCTAAAGGGTAAAAAATACTACTATCTATGCAAAGATTATAGAGTTTCTGTGTATCTTGAACGTTTAGTGATATATATTATATCCCACCATATCAAACCTAGTAACTATAAACCAACTGAATATTATAACAATCAGTATTGCACACTTAAAATAAAAGCAGTATCCTTAATTACGTAACTCAGGAGTTTAAGGGATTTTATGTATGTGAATGGAGTGACTGTTTGAATAAAATTTAGTGTGAATGAACCGAGTGTGTAACATTTTGTAAAAACTTTATTAATAGTGATGTCGTTAATAGTTCGCGGGCGAATAGTTCCCGGAGAACATAGCATGTTCGTGTTCGCCACGGCGGACGAACATATGCGATGTTCGATCCACCCCCTATTCGTCATCATTGAGTCAAACTTTGACCCTGTACCTCACAGTCAGCAGACACATTCCAGCCAATCAGCAGCAGACACTCCCTCCCAGACCCTCCTACCTCCTGGACAGCATCCATTTTAGATTCATTCGGAAGCTGCATTCTTAGTGAGAGGAGGGACAGTGTAGCTGCTGCTGATTTAATAGGGAAATCTATAGCTAGGCTAGTGTATTCAGTGTCGACTACAGTCCTGAAGGACTCATCTGATCTCTGCTGTAAGGACAGCACCCCAAAAAGCCCTTTTTAGGGCTAGAACATCAGTCTGCTTTTTTTTTTTTTTCCTGTGTAATCTAATTGCAGTTGCCTGCCTGTCTGCCAGCGTGTGTGTCAGGCTCACAGCGTATACTGTGCCCACTTGCCCAGTGCCACCACTCATATCTGGTGTAACAGTAGTGTACATTTAAAAAAAACAACACTTTTTTGACTGTGTTAAATAATAGCAGTCAGTTTCCCTCACACGTGTGCTTTTCAGTGCCTGCCTGCCAGGGCACAGTGTCACCCCAGTGCAACTCATATCTGGTGTAACAGTAGTGTACATTTAAAAAAACAACAGTTTTTTGACTGTGTTAAATAATAGCAGTCAGTTTCCTTCCCACGTGTGCGTTTCAGTGCCTGCCTGCCAGGGCACAGTGTCACCCCAGTGCAACTCATATCTGGTGTAACAGTAGTGTACATTTTTAAAAAAAAACAACAGTTTTTTGACTGTGTTAAATAATAGCAGTCAGTTTCCTTCACACGTGTGCGTTTCAGTGCCTGCCTGCCAGGGCACAGTGTCACCCCAGTGCAACTCATATCTGGTGTAACAGTAGTGTACATTTAAAAAAACAACAGTTTTTTGACTGTTAAATAATAGCAGTCAGTTTCCTTCCCACGTGTGCGTTTCAGTGCCTGCCAGGGCACAGTGTCACCCCAGTGCAACTCATATCTGGTGTAACAGTAGTGTACATTTAAAAAAAAAACAACACTGATAGGGGACATAACAGGGATTAAACTGATAAGAATAGTACTACTTAACACACCACTGCTATCTGGTGGCACATTAGATTGCACGCGCAGTGCCCCAAATTTGAAGTAGGAGGACCAACCAAGCATCTTTTTCCATCTCCCAGTTCCTAAAATCGATGCCATATACACGTCCCCTGATAGGGGACATAACAGGGATTAAACTGATAAGAATAGTACTACTTAACACACCACTGCTATCTGGTGGCACATTAGATTGCACGCGCAGTACCCCAAATTTGAAGTAGGAGGACCAACCAAGCATCTTTTTCCATCTCCCGGTTCCTAAAATCGATGCCATATACACATCCCCTGATAGGGGACGTAACAGGGATTAAACTGATAGGAATAGTACTACTTAACACACCTTATAATAACGCAGAGAGAGGCAACGCAGAGAGAGGAGTCTGAAGAAGAGGAGTCAGAGGAGGAAGGTGGCTTTGAGGAGGTGGAAGACCAAACACAGCAGGCGTCCCAGGGGGCTTGTTGTCACCTTTCGGGGACTCTTGGTGTTGTACGTGGCTGGGTGGAGGAAGAGACCTTCAATGACATCAGTGAGGACAAGGAATGGGACATGGCTAGCTTGGTATCCAACCTTGTGCAAATGGGGAGTTTGCGGTTGTGCAAATGGACTGTTTGCGGTGCGTTAAACAGGGAGTTTGGTCTGTCACTGTGAAGCGGTTCCTAAAATCGATGCCATATACACATCCCCTGATAGGGGACGTAACAGGGATTAAACTGATAGGAATAGTACTACTTAACACACCTTATAATAACGCAGAGAGAGGCAACGCAGAGAGAGGAGTCTGAAGAAGAGGAGTCAGAGGAGGAAGGTGGCTTTGAGGAGGTGGAAGACCAAACACAGCAGGCGTCCCAGGGGGCTTGTTGTCACCTTTCGGGGACTCTTGGTGTTGTACGTGGCTGGGTGGAGGAAGAGACCTTCAATGACATCAGTGAGGACAAGGAATGGGACATGGCTAGCTTGGTATCCAACCTTGTGCAAATGGGGAGTTTGCGGTTGTGCAAATGGACTGTTTGCGGTGCGTTAAACAGGGAGTTTGGTCTGTCACTGTGAAGCGGGCATAACCCTTACACTACCTGATCGATACAACATCATACCTGATGTTTTAAAGCATGTTATTCCAAACAATTTAGGAATGTTAGGTGATTTATGCCCTTTATGGATTAAAACCAGACTCTGCATCAACTATGTAATTTTCCATGGGAGTTTTGCCATGGATCCCCCTCCGGCATGCCACAGTCCAGTTGTTAGTCCCCTTGAAACAACTTTTCCATCACTATTGTGGCCAGAAAGAGTCCCTGTGGGTTTTAAAGTTCGCCTGCCTATTGAAGTCTATGGCGGTTCGCCCGTTCGCGAACAGTTCTGGAAGTTCGCGTTCGCCGTTCGTGAACCCAAAATTTTAGGTTTGCAACATTACTAGTTATTAAGCACCAATATATGATTTTAAAAAGAGGCACAGCAATCTTTATTGGCACATCTCTGTATGTGCTTCCCAGTTTTGTAAAATTGCAAACTTCTTGCTGGTAAACCTTTTAAACAATCCCTACAGATTTAAAGTTTAATAACAGGATTGTTTTCCGCTTCTTATACATTTGAGTGCTATGTCCCCAATCCCCATTCAGACCAATATATACTCAACGTGAATATAGAACACACCCACTAATCTGATGTATACATTGATGGAATAAAATCTCAAAAAAGAACCCTTCTTTAATCACTTTAAATCTCTGGTTTATAGAAAACAATGAAATGAGCATTAGTCATTTAACCTTTGTGGCTCTAAACATATCAGTTGGCTGATCCATTTACATCCAAGGATCTCTCAGTTTTTTTATGATTATTCTTTATAGGGTGTAACATAACAACATCAGTGAACATGTATTTTAAATCAGATACAGTGTGCCAAAACTCATTAAAATGTTCAGCTAAAGGCGAAGTATAACACAATCTAAAAATAAATATTTGTGATGCTTGTACCTTCCCTTTTATACTGATTTGAGGTCTCAAGAGATCTTAAAGAATTATATCCAATGTAGCTGCTTTCTCCATCTGCCCTCCTGGTAAATCTGTCTAGGTGAAGTAGTAAACTCTTTAACAGACAAATTATCATTCAGCGACTCTACCAATAGCAACAGGTCTGCCCTTTGGGCAGGGGAGGGCTCCACAATGTCAGGGGTGAGGTTTTGAAAAGGTGCAATGTACATCCTGTATTTAGCTTATTAAAGGGACAGTTTACTAAAAAAAAAAAAAAACTCCCCTTTAATTTGTTCCCAATGATCCACTTTACCTGCAGGAGTGTATTAAATTGTTAACAAGTATTTCCATTACCCTTATATTGGCATTTAAAATAGTTTATTTAGCCTTTGATTTCCCCACCCATCCTGAAAGTTTTTGGCCTCAAGGCCAAGCTGTATTAACACAGCCAGTAGAAGAAATTAGACTCCTAGTGGGTTATAGAAGAGATAAGGTAATACAATGTTAATTTTCCATTGTTCTCTCCAAATATTGGTGTTTGGTTTATGGACAGATATAAGATAAAGAAGCAGTTATATGTAGACAATGTGATAAAGTAATGAGATCTGATTATACCTACAAGCTCAACCCATTTTATTAGGTTGTGACTTCAAAACACAAAATTAACTAATTCATATACACAAATAAACTTTAAAAAGAAAATCTCATACATTTTTACTGTGGAGCTGGTAAAAAAAAAACGTAATTGGAAACACATTAAGGGAAAAACTATTTTATAGTATACTATATTTTTTCTTGGTTTTTTTTTTGCATTTTCTATCTGAATCATGAAAGTTTAGATTCCCTTTAAATACAGAATCCTATATCACAAAAAAAGAAAAAAAATTTAATGCAATTAATTAATTCACCCATCTATAACCTGCTCTCAACACATTTAACCCTAACCATGCTTAGGCTGATCCAGCCTTGGCCACTTTCATATCTGATACCTAACTACAACTAGCCCCATCACAATTAACCTCACTAGCATGCACCAGCCCCATTAGCAGATACTCACATTGTAATACCCCCAACACCCAAAGGAATTCTTACACAATGCCCCTTCTGCAATACCCCCTTAACACTAACCTTCTCCCACCAGGAATCCCCCCAAGACCCCTCTCTAATCTCCCCTATCACATAGCCTAGGATGCACAGTGTTCCCAACAGCATGATTAGTAAATAGTTTCATCAAGAACCCTGCTTGTTGAGGTGGGGATTATTTGCAATGAGGTGATCATGTATAGGGGTTGTTATCTGCTTGGAAGGATTCATATAGGGGTGCTTAGGTATTGGGGGATCTTGTATGGGCAGCCAATAGCAGTTATGGATAGTGGCCATTCAGGTGCCAACCAGGTTAGGCTTAATAGCAGTGGGGCTGAGGTAACCAATCAGGATACTACCAAATCCTGCAACTTCCCTTAGAAGTAGCAAATGCCTTTAACAATTATTTTGTCAGATGCTCCACCACCCTGATTGACAAACTAATAAATGACACGCATCCTGAAACTACAAATGTGGATCAGGCCCTACTAAATCTACAAAGACCAAATATAGATAAGTTCAATTTCAGACCTGTACCCATCAATGTCATTAATAAACACCTTAATAATCTAAAAATTAAAAACCAGTCTGGACCTGATCAAATCCCAGCAATGCTGTTGAAGCTCAGCTCGTCAGCAATTGCTAAACCTGTCACAATCCTGATTAACGAATCCTTGGTGTCTGGATACATACCCAAACTTTGGAAGACTGCAAGAGTAGTGCCTATCCATAAAAGTGGTGAGTTAACCATGGTTACTAACTATCGCCCAATATCATTGCTCCCAGTATTGTCAAAAATCTTAGAAAAATGCGTCCATATGCAACTATGTGAGTATTACCAACAATCTAGCTATATTACCCCTGTTCAATCGGGTTTTAGCTCGAATCACTCCACTACAACTGCCCTCCTAAAAGTTTGCAACAACATCCAATCTGGCATGGAACAAGGAGACCTAACTGGATCTATTTTTCTTGATTTTGCAAAGGCCTTTGACACAGTAGACCACAACATACTACTGCTCAAACTAAAAATCTCAGGTATTGGTGATAGTCCGCTAACCTGGTTTCGATCATATGTATCGGATCGATCACAGTATGTCTCCATATCTAACAGGGACTCCCTCCCTCTCCCAGTCACGTGTGGTGTTCCCCAAGGTTCCATTCTCGGCCCCCTACTATTCACATTATTTATAAATGATCTGCCAAATGTCTGCAAATCCTCAACTGTACACATGTACGCAGACGACACAGTAATCTATGCAAACAAACCCGATCTGCCGCAGCTTGAGGCAGTGTTCCAAGACCAGTTCACAGAGGTAGAAAAGTTGATCTCAAAAAACAAA
Source organism: Bombina bombina (assembly GCF_027579735.1). Taxonomy (NCBI): domain Eukaryota; kingdom Metazoa; phylum Chordata; class Amphibia; order Anura; family Bombinatoridae; genus Bombina; species Bombina bombina. The sequence continues at coordinate 209,483,699 of NC_069506.1, forward strand.
CTCTTCCTAAACACTGACAAAACTGTCACAATGATCTTTGGAACAGTACCTAAATTACGCAAACTACAAAAGTCCCATCTACACATTAAAACAAAATCAAATGGCACACTGACCGCAGTCCAGTCTTTCAAATACTTGGGTATGTTGTTAGACCCCAATCTATCTTTTGGCCTCCACATAGAAAAACTTGCATCTAAACTCTATCCAAAACTAGGTGCCCTGTACAAATCCTGCCTCAGCCCTACAGTAAAGGAAAAGATAGTACAGTAAAGGAAAAGATAGTACAGCAAATGCTGATGCCAATCATGGATTATGGAGATGTAGTATATGCACCTGCACTGCAAACTCACCTTAATAAACTTAATACATTGTATAACTCATTCTGCCTCTTTGTGCTACAATGTAACTACCCACCATTGTGAGTGACATGCTAAAAGAACTAAACTGGCTGTCGCTGGAATCCAGACGCACCCTCCATCTTTCCTGCCTTGTGTTTAAGAGCCTTTCTGGGAAGCTCCCACCCTACCTGAGCAGAATGCTCTCCCCGGCTGTTCCCACCTTCCATAACCTCTGATCCAGTAGCAATACATTATTTAGTCTGCCTCCATACAAAAGAAAGCAGCCCAATCCTCATTTTCCTACAGAGCACCACAATTATGGAACGACCTCCCGCACACTTTAAAACCTTCCCCAAGTCTAAAATCCTTTAAGAGATCCCTCTCTCCATATCTCAAAACAGAATGCACCTGTCATGGTTGATCGTATATTTCCAACCTGTTCTATGTTAAATTCTGCATATCTTATGTATTAATATTGTTTTTGTATTATTGTACCCTATTGTATCAATGCAATGTTTTGTGGACCCAGGACATACTTGAAAACGAGAGAAATCTCAATGTATCCTTCCTGGTAAAATATTTTATAAATAAATAATACTGAGAAGTAAAACTGGCACTTCATGTGGAGGGTCACAAGGTCACCTCTTGACTGGTTGTAGTAATCTGCCAAAAGGAGCTGCTATTATTTAATGACACACAAATAGTAACCAAATTATAGAGATATGATGGTTAAATAAAGCCATTGTGATACATCATTACATCTAGCATTTATTTACTGTTTAATATTCCTTTAATGGGAGGCTGAAATTACAAAATTCAGCCACAAACAAGAGAAAACATTTACCCGTGCACCCACGTCTATATGAAAAAAGGGTTTTTAGTACCATATTTTGGACAAAGTATAGAAGCTCATCTACCTATATCAATGTAAACATCATAAGTGAGTCCTACTGTAATACATTTCTATATGTGATTAATTTTAAATCAGTTCTGTGCATTTCCAACCCCATATAGAACATCTCTAAGGAGAACAGGGGGGATCATTTAAATGGCACCCAATTAAGATTTCAGAGAAATAGTGAGTTGTTGCTAGGCAATATTGGCTACATATAGCAAAGGGAATAGAGAATAGCACTTTCCTACAGTAGGCCAGTAGAACCCATTATTTTTAAATGATGGATTATATTGGCATTTTTTTTAAATTAAATTCACAAGGATGATGTAACAAATATGTAGTGTGTAACTTTGATTATAAAAAACAATATATATATATATATATATATATATATATATATACACACACACATATATACATATATATATATATACACATACATATACACACACACATATATATATATATATATATATACACACACATATATACATATATATACACATACATATACACACACACACACATATATATATATATATATATATATATATATATATATATATATATATATATATATATATATACACACACACTGTGAGTGTGTTTATAAAACATAATTTATGTAAGAACTTACCTGATAAATTAATTTCTTTCATATTGGCAAGAGTTGAGCTAGTGACGTATGGGATATACAATCCTACCAGGAGGGGCAAAGTTTCCCAAACCTCAGAAAGCCTATAATACACCCCTCACCACACCCACAATTCAGTTTAATGAATAGCCAAGAAGTGGGGTGATAAAGAAAGGAGTAAAAAGCATCATCAAAGGAATTTGGAAATAATTGTGCTGTATACAAAAAAATCATAACCACCATAAAAAAGGGTGTGGGCCTCATGGACTCTTGCCAATATGAAAGAAATGAATTTATCAGGTAAGATCTTACATAAATGATGTTTTCTTTCATGTAATTGGCAAGAGTCCATGAGCTAGTGACGTATGGGATAGCAATACCCAAGATGTGGAACTCCACGCAAGAGTCACTAGAGAGGGAGGGATAATAAGTTAATTCTCATAAATGTGAGGAAAAAACTTAAATCAAAGGCAGAAAAATCAAACTGAAACAGCTGCCTGAAGAACCTTTCTACCAAAAACTGCTTCCGAAGAAGCAAATACGTCAAAATGGTAGAATTGAGTAAATGTATGCAAAGAAGACCAAGTAGCAGCTTTGCAAATCTGATCAACTGAAGCTTCATTCTTAAAAGCACACAAAGTGGAAACTGATCTAGTAAAATGAGCTGTAATTCTTTGAGGCAGGCTTGACCCGACTCCAAATAGGCTTGATGAATCAAAAGTTTTAACCACGAGGCCAGGGAAACAGCAGAAGCCTTCTGACCTTTCCTGGAACCAGAAAAGATAACAAATAGACTAGAAATCTTCCTGAAATCTTTAGTAGCTTCAACATAATATTTTAGAGCTCTCACCACATCCAAAGAAGGTAAAGATCTCTCCAAAGAATTCTTAGGATTAGGACACAAGGAAGGGACAACAATTTCTCTATCAATGTTGTTAGAATTCACAACCTTAGGTAAGAATTTAAATGAAGTCCGCAAAACTTCCTTATCCTGATGAAAAATCAGAAAAGGAGATTCGCAAGAGAGAGGAGATAATTCAGAAACTCTTCTAGCAGAAGAGATGGCCAAAAGAAATGTCCAAAGAATGCATAGGCTCAAACGTAGGAGCTTGTAAAGCCTTCAAAACCAAATTAAGACTCCAAGGAGGAAAGATTGATTTAATGACAGGCTTGATATGAACAAAAGCCTGCACAAAACAATGAACATCAGGAAGTTTAGCAATCTTTCTGTGAAATAAAACAGAAAGAGCAGAGATTTGTCCTTTCAAGGAACTTGCAGACAAACCTTTATACAAACCATCCTGAAGAAACTGTAAAATTCTAGGAATTCTAAAAGAATGCCAAGAGAATTTATGAGAAGAACACCATGAAATGTAAGTCTTCCAACCTTGATAATAAAACTTTCTAGAAACAGATTTACGAGCCGGCAACATAGTATTAATCACTGAGTCAGAGAAACCTCTATGACTAAGCACTAAGCGTTCAAGTTCCATACCTTCAAATGTAATAATTTGAGATCCTGATGGAAAAACGAACCTTGAGATAGAAGGTCTGGCTTCAATGGAAGTGGCCAAGGTTGGCAACTGGACATTCGAACAAGATCCGCATACCAAAACCTGTGAGACCATGCTGGAGCCACCAGCCGCACAAACGATTGCTCCATGATGATCTTGGAGATCACTCTTGGAAGAAGAACTAGAGGCAGGAAAATATAAGCAGGTTGATAATACCAAGGAAGTGTCAACGCATCCACTGTTTCCGCCTGAGGATCCCTGGACCTGGACAGGTACCTGGGAAATGTTTTACTTAGATGAGATGCCATTAGATCTATTTCTTGAAGCCCCCACATCTGAACAATTTGAGAAAACACATCTGGGTGGAGAGACCATTCTCCTGGATGTAAAGTCTGATAACTGAGATAATCCGCTTCCCAATTGTCTATACCTGGGATATGAACCGCAGAAATTAGAAAGGAGCTGGATTCCGCCCAAACAAGTATCCAAGATACTTCTTTCATAGCTTGAGGACTGTGAGTCCCACCCTGATGATTGACATATGCCACAGTTGTGATATTGTCTGTCTGAAAACAAATGAACGGTTCTCTCTTCAACAGAGGCCAAAACTGAAGAGCCCTGAGAATCGCACGGAGTTCCAAAATATTGATTGGTAATCTCGCCTCTTGAGATTTCCAAACCCCTTGTGCTGTCAGAGATCCCCAAACAGCTCCCCAAACTGAAAGACTTGCATCTGTTGTGATCACAGTCCAGGTTGGACGAATGAAAGAGGCCCCTAGAATTATACGATGGTGATCTAACCTCCAAGTCAGAGAAAGTCGAACATTGAGGTTTAAGGATAATAATTGTGATATCTTATATAATCCCTGCACCATTGGTTCAGCATACAAAGCTGGAGAGATCTCATATGAAAATGAGCAAAGGGGATCACGTCCGATGCTGCAGTCATGAGACCTAAAACTTCCATGCACATAGCTATTGAAGGGAATGACTGAGACTAAAGGTTCCGACAGGCTGCAACCAATTTCAAACGTCTCTTGTCTGTGACAAAGGTTACCTTTGTCTGAGGAATCAAATAACTTTTTGGTAAATTGATCCTCCAACCATGTCTTCGAAGAAACAACACTAGTTGATTTGTGTGAGATTCTGCAGAACATAAAGATTGAGTGAGTACCAAGATATCGTCCAAATAAGGAAACACTGCAATACCCGCTCTCTGATTACAGAGAGTAGGGCACCGAGAACCTTTGAAAATATTCTTGGAGCTATCGCTAGGCCAAAAGGAAGAGCAATAAATTGGTAATGCTTGTCTAGAAAAGAGAATCTCAGGAACTGATAGTGATCCGGATGAATCGGAATATGAAGATATGCATCCTGTAAGTCTATTGTGGACATATAATGCCCTTGCTGAACAAAAGGCAGAATAGTCCTTATAGTCACCATCTTGAAAGTTGGTACTCTTACATATCGATTCAAAATCTTTAGATCCAGAACTGGTCTGAATGAATTTTCTTTCTTTGGGACAATGAATAGATTTGAATAAAACCCCAGACCCAGTTCCTGAAACAGAACTGGCATGATTACCCCTGATAACTCCAGGTCTGAAACAAACTTCAGGAAAGCCTGAGCCTTTACTGGGTTTGCTGGAATTCGTGAGAGAAATAAAAAGCTTCTCACAGGCGGTCTTACTCTGAATCCTATTATGTACCCCTGAGAGACAATACTCTGAATCCAATTATTTTGGACCGAATTGATCCAAACATCTTTGAAAAATGTTAATCTGCCTCCTACCAGCTGAGCTGTAATGAGGGCCGCACCTTCATGCGGACTTGGGGGCTGGCTTTGATCTCTTAAATGGCTTGGATTTATTCCAATTTGAAGAAGGCCTCCAATTGGAAACAGATTCCTTGGGGGAAGGATTAGGTTTCTGTTCCTTATTTTGTTGAAAGGAACGAAAACGGTTAGAAGCTTTAGATTTACCCTTAGGTCTTTTATCCTGAGGCAAAAAAACTCCCTTCTCCCCAGTGACAGTTGAAATTATTGAATCATTACTGAGAACCAAATAATTTATTACCTTGGAAAGAAAGAGATAGCAATCTGGACTTAGAAGTCATATCAGCATTCCAAGATTTGAGCCACAAAGCTCTTCTAGCTAAAATAGCTAAAGATATAGATTTAACAACAATTTTGATGATATCAAAAATGACATCACAAATGAAATTATTAGCATGTTGAATCAACTTAACAATGTTAGACAAATCGTGATCTGATACTTGTTGCGCTAAAGTTTCCAACCAAAAAGTTGAAACAGCTGCAACATCAGCCAAAGAAATTGCAGGAATAAGAAGATGACCTGAATATTATAAATAAGCTTTCTTTAGATAAGATTCAAGTTTCCTATCTAAAGGATCTTTAAAAGAAGTACGTTTAGCAAGAGTAGAGATAGCCCCATCAACTTTGGGGATCTTTTCCCAAAACTCCAATCTAACTGCTGGCAAAGGATACCATTTTTTTAAACCTTGAAGAAGGAATAAAAGAAGTACCAGGCCCATTCCATTCTTTAGAAATCATATCAGAAATAGCATAAGGAACTGGAAAAACCTCTGGAATAACCACAGGAGGTTTATAAACAGAATTTAAACGTTTACTAGTTTTAATATCAAGAGGACTAGTTTCCATAATATCTAATGTATTCAACACTTCTTTTAACAAATAACGAATATACTCCAATTTAAATAAATAAGAGGATTTGTCAGTGTCAATATCTGAGGCAGGATCTTCTGAGATAGATCCTCATCAGAGAAGGATAAATCAGTATGTTCCCGGTTATTTGAAATTTCATCAACTTTATGAGAAGTTTTAAAAGACCTTTTACGTTTATTAGAAGGCAGAATGGCAGACAAAGCCTTCTGAATAGAATCAGAAATAAATTATTTTAAATTTACAGGTATATCTTGTGCATTAGATGTTGAGGGAACAACAACAGGTAATGAACTACTACTGATGGATACATTTTCTGCATGTAAAAGTTTATCATGACAACTATTACAAACCAAAGCTGGAGGTATAACCTCCACAAGTTTACAACAAATGCACTTAGCTTTGGTAGAACTGTTATCAGGCAGCAGTGTTCCAACAGTGATTTCTGGGACAGGATCAGATTGAGACATCTTGCAAATATAAGAGAAAAAAACAACATATAAAGCAAAATTATCAATTTCCTTATATGACAGTTTCAGGAAAGGGAAAAAACAGCATAGCCCTCTGACATAGAAAAAAGGCAAGAGGCAAATAGGAATGGGGTCTTAAATAATGAAAATATTTAGCGCCAAGTATGACGCACAACAAACAGAAAAATATTTTTTGGCGCCAAAAACGTCTGGAAACGACACACTTGCGCCATAGATGACGCAACCTTGTGAAGGACTCGGCGTCAACTAAGATGCACGGAAATTATGAATTTGCGTCAATGAAGGTAACTTCGCACCAAAAAAATCTTGCGCCAAGAATGATGCAATAAACTTTGGCATGTTGTGCCCTTGTGAATCTAATTCTGTCCGCGATTTTAAAAGACAATCAATTTGAAAAAGAGACTATACGCCAGGTAAGAAATACATTTTCATAAAAAAGCATTTCCCAGATATGAAACTGACAGTCTGCAAAAGGAAATATACTGAAAACCTGAATTATTGCAAATATATAGTAAGTACAATACATATATTTAGAACTTTATATAAATACATAAAGTACCAAACCATAGCTGAGAGTGTCTTAAGTAATGAAAACATACTTACCAAAAAACACCCATCCACATATAGCAGATAGCCAAACCAGTACTGAAACAGTTATCAGTAGAGGTAATGGAATATGAGAGTATATCATCAATCTGAAAAGGGAGGTAGGAGATGAATCTCTACGACCGATAACAGAGAACCTATGAAATAGATTCCCCGTGAGGAAAACCATTGCATTCAATAGGTGATACTCCCTTCACATCCCTCTGACATTCACTGTACTCTGAGAGGAATTGGGCTTCAAAATGCTGAGAAGCGCATATCAACGTAGAAATCTTAGCACAAACTTACTTCACCACCTCCTTAGGAGGCAAAGTTTGTAAAACTGAATTGTGGGTGTGGTGAGGGGTGTATTTATAGACATTTTGAGGTTTGGTAAACTTTGCCCCTCCTGGTAGGATTGTATATCCCATACGTCACTAGCTCATGGACTCTTGTCAATTACATGAAATATATATATTTATATGTAAAAAGTCAAACTGCAAGGAGACACTGGTGCAATAATAAAATTGCTTTAATTCATCTGTGCATCATAATTTTTAAAAAGAGAATGTTTCAAAATGTATTAAAGAGTGGGGGGGTTTTAAAAGAAAAACTAGTGTTGCAGTTCTGAATAAACTAATTTTTGTTTTCTCACTTTTTTCATTCACTTCTTGCTAGTTTTATCTTAAATGTAAACATACTTTTTTTTTAAAAAAAATGTATTCATAATCCGACAGTGTAAATCACAAGCCAACCGTTTTCCCTTGCAACACGCAGGATGCCCAGGGAAAAAGGGGAACAAAAATGAAGACAAAGAGTTAACATCAATTCTGTCTTAGACATAAACCAATACATCATTATTATAGAATAATCTCCATGTCATAATTTAATCAGTGAAACACTAACTAGAATTGTACTAAGCATCATTAATAATAACAGAGTAAAAATCTTATACATTGTGGCCTAATACTAGGCAAAAAAAAAACAATGTACATATAACTCTGTTAAAAAGGACAGCCAAAAGTAAAAAAATAAGCTGAAGTTTATGGCTGAATCAAAAAGAATAATACCTCATTGATGGATATCCTATAACAAACTCTAATGTCTTTATTCGAGAAATACTAATCATACACTGTTGTTGTTTTTTTTTTTTATTCAAAACAAACAAACAAAAAAAGAAAAAAGAAGAAAAAAAAAAAAAGGAAAAAGGTCTCTCCCCCCATCCCGCCGCATATATTCCTGTTTAATCTCTTAAAGGCCGATAACCAGCACTGCTTGAAAATAATCTATCCCTAACATTTCTGCTCCGCTTAGTCATAAATTACTAATATTCAGGGGCTAACCTCCCTAGGTCGCGCAAACCATGCTGGCGGAAATAGATTAAGTATAACAAGCTCTGCAAACGAAATAGAATTTAGAAATGGAGTGAGAATACATCTTTTTTATTGGGAGTGGGTAAGATTTAATTAATGGAAGCCAATCCAGAAGGTTACTTTTTAGTCTAGTTTCCACTAAAAATTTCGTATTTTAAGATTCAAACAGAATCAGATGCTGAATTTCTTTCAAAAAGAGTGAAAAACTCGGAGTTACATGGTCCTTCCAGCTTTTAACTATTAGATGTCTTGCAGTGAGAATAATAGTATTTAAGGCTTTAACCATCCTTTTAGGTCTGAGCTCAAAACTTGTTAAAAAAAAATCTCATCAGCTTTAAACTGCCTCAGATCCTTGTAAAGTTTACTATACCAATACCAAATCTTCTGCCAAAATTGCAGAATTTTAGGGCAAGGCCAAAACAGATGAAAAATGCCAGCTTTAATAAATGAGCAACACCCAAAGATTTGTGAGGGATAGAATCTAGACATTTTATATGGAGATAAATAATAATTATTAATTAATTTTATGTGTGATTCTTTCGATGACATAGAATTTCTTAATTTATCTACCGCCAAAAAACCTTTGTTTTATCCTGGTCTCCTCTAAGGAGGGAAAAAACACCCCCCCAAAATGATGTAATTTATTTACATATAATTCACCCTGTTTAGCCAACATAATGTCATAAATCAAAGATATTGCAGTAAGACCTAATGAGAATCTACGTATTATATTTTAGTTATCGGAGCAATCAGACAAGGCTTCAATATTCCATTTCTGAGAAAAGACAAAATAATGCAACTGAAAATAAGCATATAAATTAGACCTTGGAAGATTAAACTTCTGAAAAAAAGACTCTGAAGTCATTATTTGATTTGCAGCGAAGATTTGGTGAACATATAGTAATCCAAGATCCACCCATCGTCTAAATACATCTTGGCATATACCTGGAATAAACTCCGGATTACCCACTATCGGCAGAAACTCCGAGAATGCTGGGGACACCTTCAATACACTGCAGATTGTATGCCATGCTAAAATAACATTTTTTATAGACATCAATTTAACAATATTAGAAGGGAATTTTTTTACAGGACAATGTAAAATAGCCTTTAACGAAAAAGGTGCTACCAAAAAGGTTTCCAGATCTAGTGATACAAACCGATTTAGTTCTGTGATCCAATCGAGGGTGATCTTACCCAAGGATGCCCAATTATATAATCTTAGATCTGGTAGAGTCAGCCCGGCTGTTAACCGCTTTTGCATTACCCTTTTAAGAGCAATTTGAGGCTTCTTTTTGCCCCACATGAATTTAGACTGCCAGCCATAAAGATCAGAAATATCTCTATTACATAATAATAATGGGAGATTTTGAAAAAGATACAGTATTCTGGGAAAAACAATAGTTTTTATCAAGTTAACCCTTGCGGAGATAGAAATTAAAAGCGAGGACCTGATTTCCAGATCAGCTTTAATTTTCTGGAACATCGGATAAAAATTCAGTTTATACCATTTTTCTGGACTTCTATGTAGAACTATACCCAGATACCGAAAAGAATCCACCAGTTTAAATGGATGATCTAAAGACTTGGATCCCGTTTTAGACAGCAATAGCAATTCACTCTTATTAAAATTTATTTTATAGCCGGAGAATGAGGAGAAAAAATGAAATAATCGCAAAATTAGAGGAATATTTTGTTGTACATTATCAAGAAAAACAAGCAGATCATCTGCATAAAGAAGACTTTTTAGGCTATAAGTACCCATTGATATTCCTGATAAACTATCCCTCAACCAATGCATCTTAATTTTTAAAAAGAGAATGTTTCAAAATGTATTAGAGAGTGTTTTTTTGTTTGTTTTTTAAAGAAAAACTAGTGTTGCAGTTCTGAATAAACCAATTTTTGTTTTCTCACTTTTTTCATTCACTTCTTGCTAGTTTTATCTTAAATTTAAACATACTTTTCTTAACCCTTTCTCCTGCAAAAATATATTTTTAATATGTTGAACTGTGATCGAACAAAAGTAATATGCCCCTTTAAAAGTCACTATATTAAAGGGACACTGTACCCAAATTTTTCCTTTTGTGATTCAGATAGAGCATGACATTTTAAGTAACTTTCTAATTTACTCCTATTAGCAGATGTTCTTTATTCTCTTGGTATCTTTATTTGAAATGCAAGAATGTAAGTTTAGATGGTGGCCCATTTTTGGTGAACAACCTAAGTTGTCCTTGCTGATTGGTGGATAAATTCATCCACCAATCAAAAACTGCTGTCCAGGGTTTTGAAACAAGAATAAAGCTTAGATGCCTTCTTTTTCATATAAAGATAGCAAGAGAAAGAAGAAACATTGATAATAGGAGTAAATTAGAAAGTTGCTTAAAATTGCATGCTCTATCTGAATCACGAAAGAACATTTTTGGGTTCAGTGTCCCTTTAACAAATAGTGGACAGGAATAAGTAATTTACAGATATGGGGAGTTTGTTGGAAATGGGATAATAGGATAATATATAAAGTACTGTAGGAAATACATTGTTACCCCCTGGCTTTAGGTTAGCTGCACTGCTACATATACCCTGTTGGCTTTTGCTTCCTGTGCAGTTATTTGCATGGCTGTGGGAGAATGAGTTGGATAGGGAGGAATATACTTGGTCAACATAATATTAAAGGGACACTAAACCCAATTTCTTACTTTCATGATTCAGGTAGAGCAGCAGTTTTAAGCAACTTTCTCATTTACTCCTATTATCAATTTGCCTTCGTTCTCTTTCTATCTTTATTTAAAAATCAGGCATTTAACTCTTAGGAGCCGGCCCATTTTAGGTTAAGCACCATGGAGAGTGCTTGCTTATTGGTGGCTACATTTAGCCACCAATAAGCAAGCATAACCCAGGTTCTAAGCCAAAAATGGGCCGGCTCCTAAACTTTATATTCTTGCTTTTTAAATAAAGTTAACAAGAGAATGAAGAAAAAGGGATAACAGGAGTAAATGAGAAAGCTGCTTAAAATTGCTGCTCTACCTGAATCAGTAAAGAAAAAATTGGGTTTAGTGTCCCTTTAATTCATTGGCATTTTTAGGTATCAAACATCTTTTAAAGGGACATAAAACCTAATAGTTTAGGTACAAAAGCAAGAAAGTGCAGAAGAGAGAGAATGTAATTGCGTTCCAATATGGCAGCACTCTGTTAAGAAAACAGAACTCCTTAGGCTTTAACTGCAAGGGGTCAAAAGAGGAAATGTAAGAAAGCAAACTTAAAGTATACAAATCTGTATAATAGCACAGTGAGCACGCCGGCTTTTGTACTAAAGTATTATTTCCCTTTAATTGTGATATAAGGGTGTTTTTGCTGTTATTTTAACATTAATAAGTTACTTATTACAGATGTTTTTGTGACTAAGTCTCTGTTTACTTACAGTGAATCATTTTCTGGACTTTGTTATTGTATCAAACAATTGGGTAAAAAAAAAAGAAGGAACTAAAAAAAGTAAAAAATAAATATATAATATATATATATAGCAAATGGCGCCATCTTCTGACTATTCTCATGCATTGCATATACTGTATTACCCTGCAGTTGAAGTCAATGTTCTGCTTAGTTAATGGTTGAAAATATTAAAACGTATAGACATATGAAATGGCGCCATCTTCTGACTATTCTCATGCATTGCATATACTGTATTACCGTGCAGTTGAAGTCAATGTTCAACATATACAGACATATGAAATGGTGCCATCTTCTGACTCATATTAAGAATATATGTTTTTGGTGCAGTTCAAGACATTTTACTTTTTCATATTAAATATATATATATATATATATATATATATATATATATATAAATCAATGTAAATATTTGCATAGGAAATTAGTACATCTAAGCAAGTATACCTAATTTGCATATCTTACCCACAATTCTCTTGTGCATTGGAAACATTGCATATTAAGAATTTCTGGGGGCAAGCGGGGATACTTGCTTAGATGTACTAATTTCCTATGTAAATATTTACATTGATTTAATTTTGAGACATGGAGGATTTTAATTTCAGTTTTTTATCTCCCCCCCCCATAATTTTAATGAATTTTGGTTTAACCATGAAAATAGCTTTTCCAATGCAGCAACCAGAAATCTATCTCCTACTGATGAGTTCTATAAAGAATGAAACAGGCTTGTATAGTGAGTGATTTCTGGTTTGCTGTCATATTCCTGTTTAAAAGGATCGCTGTGTTAAAACAGTATTTTGAAGCAAAAAAACTGAGAATTTGCATACCTAATTTGCATATCTTTCCCACAATTCTCTTGTGCATTGGAAACATTGCATATTAAGAATTTCTGGGGGCAAGCGGGGATACTTGCTTAGATGTACTAATTTCCTATGCAAATATTTACATTGATTTAATTTTGAGACATGGAGGATTTTAATTTCAGTTTTTTATCCCCCCCCCCCCCCATAATTTTAATGAATTTTGGTTTAACCATGAAAATAGCTTTTCCAATGCAGCAATCAGAAATCTATCTCCTACTGATGAGTTCTAAAAAGAACGAAACAGGCTTGTATAGTGAGTGATTTCTGGTTTGCTGTCATATTCCTGTTTAAAATGATCGCTGTGTTAAAACAGTATTTTGAAGCAAAAAAACTGAGAATTTGCATACCTAATTTGCATATCTTACCCACAATTCTCTTGTGCATTGGAAACATTGCATATTAAGAATTTCTGGGGGCAAGCGGGGATACTTGCTTAGATGTACTAATTTCCTATGCAAATATTTACATTGATTTAATTTTGAGACATGGAGGATTTTAATTTCAGTTTTTTATCTCCCCCCCCCATAATTTTAATGAATTTTGGTTTAACCATGAAAATAGCTTTTCCAATGCAGCATTCAGAAATCTATCTCCTACTGATGAGTTCTAAAAAGAACGAAATAGGCTTGTATAGTGAGTGATTTCTGGTTTGCTGTCATAATCCTGTTTAAAAGGATCGCTGTGTTAAAACAGTATTTTGAAGCAAAAAAACTGAGAATTTGCATACCTAATTTGCACATCTTACCCACAATTCTCTTGTGCATTGGAAACATTGCATATTAAGAATTTCTGGGGGCAAGCAGGGATACTTGCTTAGATGTACTAATTTCCTATGTAAATATTTACATTGATTTAATTTTGAGACATGGAGGATTTTAATTTCAGTTTTTTATCTCCCCCCCATAATTTTAATGAATTTTGGTTTAACCATGAAAATAGCTTTTCCAATGCAGCAATCAGAAATCTATCTCCTACTGATGAGTTCTAAAAAGAACGAAACAGGCTTGTACAGTGAGTGATTTCTGGTTTGCTGTCATATTCCTGTTTAAAAGGATCGCTGTGTTAAAACAGTATTTTGAAGCAAAAAAACTGAGAATTTGCATATCTAATTTGCATATCTTAGCCACAATTCTCTTGTGCATTGGAAACATTGCATATTAAGAATTTCTGGGGGCAAGCGGGGATACTTGCTTAGATGTACTAATTTCCTATGCAAATATTTACATTGATTTAATTTTGAGACATGGAGGATTTTAATTTCAGTTTTTTATCTCCCCCCCCCCCCCATAATTTTAATGAATTTTGGTGTATATATATATATATAATATAAATTCATATATTTAGATATATTTTTGGCTGCAAACTTTTCTGCTTTCAACTTAGAAAATCATTAACACAGAAAGTAGTTTTGGTAAAACTTTAACTTTGTAAATAGCAATGTAATAATTTCAGTAAGAAGAGCTATATACTGTGTGTGTGTATATATATATATATATATATATATATATATATATATATATATATATATATATATATATATATATAAAAGCATTTTTAGGAAATAACATTAGTTTGCAGAATTGTCATAATATAGGAAAACACTACCCTACATATGAAGTGCAAAAAAAATTGTGCCAGTTTTTTTATGACTTTACATAGCAAAAGCAGCACAGGAGTAATTATTTTCTAAATATTTCAAAACCAAACTATATCGTCAGAAAAAAATATTAAACAAAGCTCTGCCGAAAGTCATTCTATGGTAGAATTTCACAAAATATCACCTATTTTTCCATTCACCTGGTTTTCCAATTTATTTTTATTCCTAAAATGTTTTATTGGTTCAGTGAAACATTGACCTATGAGCCCTAACGTCAACATTACAGGTTATCATTCTTACTATGGCGATCATTTCATAGCTATAAGGATATGAAACCGCTTATTTGAATCATGAAACCTCACTTTTTCAAATGTGGGCTCTTAGGGTATATTATTATAGAGAGGGGCTTAACTCCTCTTAAAAAGTGCTGTAAATCCCAAAATAGAACCAATTCTGAGAGGTATTTGTCATTTAACAAAATAAGAAAAGACTTCTCACCTCCAAGTGGCAAAAAGGCATTGTTTAGGAGGATGCCTGTGACCAGGACCCAGAGAAGTTCCAGCGGGGCTGATATACAAACTGCTGGAGAAGTCTGAGATATGTGCCCCCAAGATTTCCGGTCGATAGCAGGATACGTCAGCGTCGGGTGGGGGCACAACTCACACACCTCCAACAGGTAAGAAGGACACCAAAAATACAATAGGGATCAAGGTGACACGTTTTGGTCTGTACACGGGCCTTTATCAAACCAGGATAATATATTTGTCATTACTATGTCAGCTGGCAGCAGAGAGACACAGGACCGTTAATTTGAAAGAGCATGCTTGCTGCTTTTAAATAACAGGTCTCAAGTTTATGTATTGTTGGGGGCAACATAGGGTATACCCTATGCTCCTGATGTAGCTTCATATGCTTATGATTCTGACAGGTGAGCACTGTTAACACAGTGGTCAGCAGATAACTACATGGGCATGTGACCCCTCCTTTGGCCTCTCTTCTTTCAACATAAGTTTTTTTTATGCCACTTATTTTGCAGTGCAAAGGTCAATTTTAAAACCCAGAGCACTGTAAATGGCACAGAGTAGACAGATGATTGACATTTACTACCTAATGGGGTATGAGGCCCCTCATTTGAGAATGGATAATCCCCTTTTTCATGCAAGGGTTATTGTGTATATATGTGATGTATGCTGTCTGTAGGGGATAGGGGCTCCTTTGGGGCCACTAAAGTCAAAATGAAAGTTGAATGATTCAGATAAAGCATGCAATTTAAAAAAATAACTTTCCAATAAACTTCCATTATTAAAATGTGTACATTATTTTTATATGCATACTTTCTGAGACTCCAGCTCCTACTGAGTATGTACAAAAGGGAATAGTATATACGTATATGCATTTTGTGATTGGCTAATGGCTGCCACATGATACAGGTGAAGGGGAAAATTGATTAACTGAAATTTGCGAAAAAAATTCTACTGCTCATTTCAAATTCAAAGTAAACGTTATTGCTTTATCTTTTTATTTTGTATTTATCAATTATTCAATTATAATCTATTCAGTAGCCCTTTAATTAAAAAAAAAATTGTAATTATATCAAAGGAGCTCCAAGGAAAACTTGCTCTCCTAAACGATGAAAAACTTTCCTAGTGCCAAACTGGAGCTAAATTGATGGTTTCTCGGGGAGTACAACACACACTGAAGAGATTTTCTAAAACCAAAATTATTTTCATCTAAAGCAAAACCTAAAGTGACCACATGATTAGAAGACCAGTATTTCAAGCTTACATCATTACAGAATAGAACAGCATTTACATCTACAACATGACACCCTACTTCAGTAAAAAAAACACTGCAGTCCAAAGACTGAAAAACAGTCGTCTCAATCAGAGAGTAACAGTCTCTAAGCCGCTCCTTCATTTAGCATGGACCAAACAATACAGAATTTTCATAGTTGAAGACTGAAAAATTTTTTCTTTTCACTGACAATTCAAACTTTGTAATTATAACCAAAAATGTCACAAAATGTCAGAGTTCATGTGAGGAGACGCACAAGAGGCTAACACGACAGTGAGGATGAAGAAAAACAAAATCCTCAGCTAAAAGTAAAGAGAATTTTGAGTTTATTGTTTTTGTTACAGTATTTTTAATTTAGGGGTGTTACTGTGGGGAAGGAATTGTGTAGCGTAGGGTATCTTAAGGTCAGGGAACACAAAGGGAGGCTTTGAGTAAGGGTGGTTTGTGCAGCTCCCAAAGTTCATGACTGAGCGCACATCCTTAAAGGGACATTCCAGCCAAAATTATTGGAATCCACGTGGATGCATTTCAGTTCTGAATACAAGCATTTTTGTAATATACATGTATATGTTTCTATTTAAAGATGCAATTTATTGTTAGAAAATATATATAATCCCTTTATTACCCATTCCCCAGTTTTTCATAACCAACATGGTTATATTAACCCTTAAGGACCGAGCAGTTCAGACTAAGACTTCCCCAAAAGAGCAGAGCATTTTTGCGGTCACTACATTTAAACAGAAATAAAGCCTTTTTTTTTTTATTTACCTATCAAAACTTTATATTTTTTTTTAGTAGAGAACCCAAAGTATTGATCTAGGCCCATTTTGATATATTTCATGCAACCAATTCACAACCAAATGCAATCAAATAAAAAAAAAAAACTAAACTTTTTCACAAAATTTGGGTTTCTCACTAAAATGATTTACATACTGCTTGTGCAATCATGGCACTAATGATCCCCTTTGTTCAGAAATAGTAGAATTATATGGCTTTTCCATTGCTTTTTGGTAATTAGAAGGCCGCTAATTGCAGATGCGCACCACACTTATTATTCCCAGCAGTGAAGGGGTTAATTAGGTAGCATGTAAGGTTAATTTTAGCTTTACTGTAGAGGTTTGCTTTCCACCTGACACTTCCCACCCCATGATCCCTCTCAAACAGCTCTCTTCCCTCCCCCACCCTCCAATGGTCACCCCCATCTTAAGTTCTGGCAGACAGTCTGCCAGTATGCAGTTTTATACCATTTTTTTAATTTATTTTTTTAACTATTATTATTTTCCCTAGTGTATGATTATCCCATTACCTATCCACCTCCCTGATCCCTTTCCAAAAAGCTGTCTAACCCTCCCCCTTCTAACTAATTCCTGCCATTTTAGGTACTGGCAGCTGTCTGCCAGTAACCAGTTATCAATTTTTTTGTTGTTGTTGGAAATAACCAAACATTTTTTTCTGTAGTGTAGGTGCCACCCCCTCATTACCCTCCCAAATCGCGTTTCCACCCTCTAATCCCCCCTCAACTATAAGAGCCCCCTCTCCCCCCCTCCCTCCTTCCCACTCACTGCCACTCTAAAAAAAAAAAAGTTCTGTAGTGTTGCGGTCCCACTTGCTCCCAACCCCCCTCCAGCGGTTGGCCGCCCACACTCCTCCCTCCTAACCCTCCCACACCACCAACGATCTGCACCACCACTGCCTGATGCAGAGAGGGCCACAGAGTGCATCTGTTCCTCTGCCCATCTATTTCTGCACTGCCCCACTCGTGGGGCATGCAGAAATAACGAAATTTTGCTAATTCTAGCAAGATTGCAGAAGAGAGGGTACGTGCTGGTCGTTAAGGAATTAATACACTTTTTACCTCTGTGATTACCTTGTTTCTAAGCCTCTGCAGACTGTCCCTTATCAGTTCTTTTGACAGACTTGCATTTTAGCCAGCCATTCAGTCCCTCTCATAAGTAACTCCATGGACATGAGCACAATGTTATCTATATGGCACACATGAACTTACGCCCTCTAGCTATGAAAATCTGTCAAATGCATGGATTATTAGCATACTTCATTCCCTATATATGGACACTACAATCTGATTATAATCAGTTAATTATGTGTGTTAAGTAAAGTTTTCCCTTTATTTTTTTAGTAAAAATAATTAATAAAAGTTATATTTTAATAAAGCAATTTTCACCATATCGGCCAAATGCATTCAGATAAGAGGCGGCCTTCAAGGGCTTACAAATTAGCATATTAACCTACCTAGGTTTAGCTTTCAACTAAGAATGCCAAGAGAACAAAGCAAATTTGATGATAAAAGTAAATTGGAAAGTTGTTTAAAATTGCATGCCCTTTAGATTCAAGTAGCCTTATTTGGAAAAATGTCTAAATATTCTGGGAAGCATTCAAATCAGGTATAAGGGGGAAATAATAGTGTATCCCATTAATGTTAAGAAGAAACTTGCAAAAATGCAAAGAGGAGATCAATTAGTAAACCAATTAACAAACACAAAAAACAAATATTTAAGAGATGGGAAAAATATGAAATGCTAAAAGGAGAAAGGGATGCTTTTTTTTATTAGATATTACAAGCATAAAGAAAACATAAAAGTTTCTTCTTCGTGTTTAGGGAAAACATCTGTAAAGTGTTTTGCTAATCTATCTGAAGTTCAGAAATTGAAAAGCTTCATAATAGCAATAAAAGCTGGGGGAAAGAGGATTACTTCAACTAAAAATAATAAGAAGTTCCTTGCACATCAAAAGATTTATTCTATATCAAGCATAGATTAAAAATAATACAATTTTGGGATCAATTGGAGTTACCAAGGATAAATCAGGAACAGCTAGATAAAATACTCCATTCTCTCCAGAGGAAGTTGAATTAGTCATCAAAAAGGCCTCATTAAAAAAGGCTGCAGGGCCTGATAGCCTGCCTAATGAATTCTATAAAATCTTGAAGGATCAAGTTGTGCCAGTTTTGACAGCCGTATACAGTAAATATTTTATAGAGCAAGAAGAGCCATCCAAAAGGCTTTTATAATCCTATACCTCATTTTAAAACCAGATAAAGAATCTAAGGATAAGAATGCCTATAGCCCAACAGCCTGGCTTAATTCTGATTTCTAACAGTTATTATTAGCTATAGGTTACAAACTATTATACACGAAGATCAAACAGGATTTATAAGTGGCAGATCATCAGTGACTAATTAAAGAAAACTGTTGGAATTATTATATCTTCTGGCAAATAAAAATCAGTGAACGAAGTTAGAAGATTCAGTAATTTTGTCATTGGATACCAAAAAACATGATTTATGTAAGAACTTACCAGATAAATTCATTTCTTTCGAATTGGCAAGAGTCCATGAGCTAGTGACATATGGGATATACAATCCTACCTGGAGGGGCAAAGTTTCCCAAACTTCAAAATGCCTATAAATACACCCCTCACCACACCCACAATTCAGTTTAACGAATAGCCAAGCAGTGGGGTGATAAAGAAAGGAGTAGAAAGCATCAACAAAGGAAATTTGGAAATAATTGTGCTTATACAAAAAATCATAACCACCATAAAAAGGGTGGGCCTCATGGACTCTTGCCAATATGAAAGAAATTAATTTATCAGGTAAGTTCTTACATAAATTATGTTTTCTTTCATGTAATTGGCAAGAGTCCATGAGCTAGTGACATATGGGATATCAATACCCAAGATGTGGAGTCTTCCACTCAAGAGTCACTAGAGAGGGAGGGAATAAAAATAAACAGCCATATTCTGCTGAAAAAATTAATCCACAACCCAAAACAAAAATAAGTTTATTTCATCTTTGAAAGAAAAAAACTTAAATCAAAAGCAGAAGAATCAAACTGAAACAGCTGCCTGAAGAACTTTTCTACCAAAAACTGCTTCCGAAGAAGCAAATACATCAAAACGGTAGAATTTAGTAAATGTATGCAAAGAGGACCGAGTCGCCGCTTTGCAAATCTGATCAACTGAAGCTTCATTCTTAAAAGCCCACGAAGTGGAAACTGATCTAGTAGAATGAGCTGTAATTCTCTGAGGTGGGGCCTGACCCGACTCCAAATAAGCTTGATGAATCAAAAGTTTCAACCAAGAAGCCAAGGAACTAGCAGAAGCCTTCTGACCTTTCCTAGGACCAGAAAATAAAACAAATAGAGTAGAAGTCTTCCTGAAATCTTTAGTAGCTTCCACATAATATTTCAAAGCTCTTACCACATCCAAAGAATGTAAGGATCTCTCCAAAGAATTCTTAGGATTAGGACATAAGGAAGGGACAACAATTTCTCTACTAATGTTGTTAGAAATCACAACCTTAGGTAAAAATTAAAAAGAAGTCTGCAAAACTGCCTTATCCTGATGAAAAATCAGAAAAGGAGACTCACAAGAAAGAGCAGATAGCTCAGAAACTCTTCTAGCAGAAGAGATAGCCAAAAGGAACAACACTTTCCAAGAAAGTAGTTTAATGTCCAAAGAATGCATAGGCTCAAATGGAGGAGCCTGTAACGCCTTCAGAACCAAATTAAGACTCCAAGGAGGAGAAATTGATTTAATGACAGGCTTAATACGAACTAAAGCCTGTACAAAACAGTGAATATCAGGAAGTATAGCAATCTTTCTATGAAATAAGACAGAAAGAGCGGAGATTTGTCCTTTCAAGGAACTTGAAGACAAACCCTTATCCAAACCATCCTGAAGAAACTGTAAAATTCTAGGAATTCTAAAAGAATGCCAGGAGAATTTATGAGAAGAACACCATGAAATGTAAGTCTTCCAAACTCTATAATAAATCTTTCTAGAGACAGATTTACGAGCTTGTAACATAGTATTAATCACTGAGTCAGAGAAACCTCTATGACTTAGAACTAAGCGTTCAATTTCCACACCTTCAAATTTAATGATTTGAGATCCTGATGGAAAAACGGACCTTGAGATAGTAGGTCCGGCCATAACGGAAGTGGCCAAGGCGGGCAACTGGACATCCAAGATTCTTGAAGCTGTTGCTAGGCCAAATGGAAGAGCAACAAATTGGTACTGCTTGTCTAGAAAAGAGAATCTCAGGAACTGATAATGTTCTGGATGAATCGGAATATGAAGGTATGCATCCTGCAAGTCTATTGTGGACATATAATGTCCTTGCTGAACAAAAGGCAGAATAGTCCTTATAGTCACCATCTTGAAAGTTGGTACTCTTACATAACTATTAAAAATTTTCAGATCCAGAACTGGTCTGAATAAATTTTCCTTCTTTGGGACAATGAATAGATGTGAATAAAACCCCAAACCTTGTTCCTGAAAAGGAACTGGCATGATTACCCCTGAAGACTCCAGGTCTGAAACACACTTCTGGAAAGCCTTAGCTTTTACTGGATTTGCTGGGATACATGAGAGAAAAAAATCTTCTCACAGGAGGTCTTACTCTGAATCCTATTTGATACCCTTGAGAGACAATGCTCTGAATCCATTGATTTTGGACAGAATTTATCCAAATATCCTTGAAAAACCTTAATCTGCCCCCCTACCAGCTGAGCTGGAATGAGGGCCGCACATTCATGCGGACTTAGGGGCTGAATTTGGTTTCTTAAATGGCTTGGATTTATTCCAATTTGAGGAAGACTTCCAATTGGAAACAGATTCCTTGGGGGAAGGATTGATTTTTTGTTCCTTATTTTGACGAAAGGAACGAAAACGGTTAGAAGCCTTAGATTTACCCTTAGGTTTTTTATCCTGAGGCAGAAAAACATAATTTATGTAAGAACTTACCTGATAAATTCATTTCTTTCATATTAGCAAGAGTCCATGAGCTAGTGACGTATGGGATATACATTCCTACCAGGAGGGGCAAAGTTTCCCAAACCTCAAAATGCCTATAAATACACCCCTCACCACACCCACAATTCAGTTTAACGAATAGCCAAGAAGTGGGGTGATAAAAAAAGTGCGAAAGCATATAAAATAAGGAATTGGAATAATTGTGCTTTATACAAAAATCATAACCACCACAAAAAAAGGGTGGGCCTCATGGACTCTTGCTAATATGAAAGAAATGAATTTATCAGGTAAGTTCTTACATAAATTATGTTTTCTTTCATGTAATTAGCAAGAGTCCATGAGCTAGTGACGTATGGGATAATGATTACCCAAGATGTGGATCTTTCCACGCAAGAGTCACTAGAGAGGGAGGGATAAAATAAAGACAGCCAATTCCTGCTGAAAATAATCCACACCCAAAATAAAGTTTAATGAAAAACATAAGCAGAAGATTCAAACTGAAACCGCTGCCTGAAGTACTTTTCTACCAAAAACTGCTTCAGAAGAAGAAAATACATCAAAATGATAGAATTTAGTAAAAGTATGCAAAGAGGACCAAGTTGCTGCTTTGCAAATCTGATCAATCGAAGCTTCATTCCTAAACGCCCAGGAAGTAGAAACTGACCTAGTAGAATGAGCTGTAATCCTCTGAGGCGGAGTTTTACCCGACTCAACATAGGCAAGATGAATTAAAGATTTCAACCAAGATGCCAAAGAAATTGCAGAAGCTTTCTGGCCTTTTCTAGAACCGGAAAAGATAACAAATAAACTAGAAGTCTTTCGGAAAGACTTAGTAGCTTCAACATAATATTTCAAAGCTCTAACAACATCCAAAGAATGCAACGATTTCTCCTTAGAATTCTTAGGATTAGGACATAATGAAGGAACCACAATTTCTCTACTAATGTTGTTGGAATTCACAACTTTAGGTAAAAATTCAAAAGAAGTTCGCAACACCGCCTTATCCTGATGAAAAATCAGAAAAGGAGACTCACAAGAAAGAGCAGATAATTCAGAAACTCTTCTGGCAGAAGAGATTGCCAAAAGGAACAAAACTTTCCAAGAAAGTAATTTAATGTCCAATGAATGCATAGGTTCAAACGGAGGAGCTTGAAGAGCCCCCAGAACCAAATTCAAACTCCAAGGAGGAGAAATTGACTTAATGACAGGTTTTATACAAACCAAAGCTTGTACAAAACAATGAATATCAGGAAGAATAGCAATCTTTCTGTGAAAAAGAACAGAAAGAGCAGAGATTTGTCCTTTCAAGGAACTTGCGGACAAACCCTTATCTAAACCATCCTGAAGAAACTGTAAAATTCTCGGTATTCTAAAAGAATGCCAAGAAAAATGATGAGAAAGACACCAAGAAATATAAGTCTTCCAGACTCTATAATATATCTCTCTAGATACAGATTTACGAGCCTGTAACATAGTATTAATCACAGAGTCAGAGAAACCTCTTTGACCAAGAATCAAGCGTTCAATCTCCATACCTTTAAATTTAAGGATTTCAGATCCTGATGGAAAAAAGGACCTTGCGACAGAAGGTCTGGTCTTAACGGAAGAGTCCACGGTTGGCAAGAGGCCATCCGGACAAGATCCGCATACCAAAACCTGTGAGGCCATGCCGGAGCTACCAGCAGAACAAACGAGCATTCCTTCAGAATCTTGGAGATTACTCTTGGAAGAAGAACCAGAGGCAGAAAGATATAGGCAGGATGATACTTCCAAGGAAGTGATAATGCATCCACTGCCTCCGCCTGAGGATCCCGGGATCTGGACAGATACCTGGGAAGTTTCTTGTTTAGATGAGACGCCATCAGATCTATTTCTGGAAGTTCCCACATTTGAACAATCTGAAGAAATACCTCTGGGTGAAGAGACCATTCGCCCGGATGCAACGTTTGGCGACTGAGATAATCCGCTTCCCAATTGTCTATACCTGGGATATGAACCGCAGAGATTAGACAGGAGCTGGATTCCGCCCAAACCAAAATTCGAGATACTTCTTTCACAGCCAGAGGACTGTGAGTCCCTCCTTGATGATGAAAACAAATGAACGATTCTCTCTTCAGAAGAGGCCAAAACTGAAGAGCTCTGAAAATTGCACGGAGTTCCAAAATATTGATCGGTAATCTCACCTCCTGAGATTCCCAAACTCCTTGTGCCGTCAGAGATCCCCACACAGCTCCCCAACCTGTGAGACTTGCATCTGTTGAAATTACAGTCCAGGTCGGAAGCACAAAAGAAGCCCCCTGAATTAAACGATGGTGATCTGTCCACCACGTTAGAGAGTGTCGTACAATCGGTTTTAAAGATATTAATTGAGATATCTTTGTGTAATCCTTGCACCATTGATTCAGCATACAGAGCTGAAGAGGTCGCATGTGAAAACGAGCAAAGGGGATCGCGTCCGATGCAGCAGTCATAAGACCTAGAATTTCCATGCATAAGGCTACCGAAGGGAATGATTGTGACTGAAGGTTTCGACAAGCTGAAATCAATTTTAGACGTCTCTTGTCTGTTAAAGACAGAGTCATGGACACTGAATCTATCTGGAAACCCAGAAAGGTTACCCTTGTCTGAGGAATCAATGAACTTTTTGGTAAATTGATCCTCCAACCATGATCTTGAAGAAACAACACAAGTCGATTCCTATGAGATTCTGCTAAATGTAAAGACTGAGCAAGTACCAAGATATCGTCCAAATAAGGAAATACCACAATACCCTGTTCTCTGATTACAGACAGAAGGGCACCGAGAACCTTTGAAAAAATTCTTGGAGCTGTAGCTAGGCCAAACGGCAGAGCCACAAACTGGTAATGCTTGTCCAGAAAAGAGAATCTCAGGAACTGATAATGATCTGGATGAATCGGAATATGCAGATATGCATCCTGTAAATCTATTGTGGACAAATAATGCCCTTGCTGAACAAAAGGCAAGATAGTCCTTACAGTTACCATTTTGAACGTTGGTATCCTTACATAACGATTCAATATTTTTAGATCCAGAACTGGTCTGAAGGAATTCTCCTTCTTTGGTACAATGAAGAGATTTGAATAAAACCCCATCCCCTGTTCCGGAACTGGAACTGGCATAATTACTCCAGCCAACTCTAGATCTGAAACACAATTCAGAAATGCTTGAGCTTTCACTGGATTTACTGGGACACGGGAAAGAAAAAATCTCTTTGCAGGTGGTCTCATCTTGAAACCAATTCTGTACCCTTCTGAAACAATGTTCTGAATCCAAAGATTGTGAACAGAATTGATCCAAATTTCTTTGAAAAAAACGTAACCTGCCCCCTACCAGCTGAGCTGGAATGAGGGCCGCACCTTCATGTGGACTTAGAAGCAGGCTTTGCCTTTCTAGAAGGCTTGGATTTATTCCAGACTGGAGATGGTTTCCAAACTGAAACTGCTCCTGAAGATGAAGGATCAGGCTTTTGTTCTTTGTTGAAACGAAAGGAACGAAAACGAATATTAGCCCTGTTTTTACCCTTAGATTTTTTTATCCTGTGGTAAAAAAGTTCCTTTCCCACCAGTAACAGTTGAGATAATAGAATCCAACTGTGAACCAAATAATTTGTTACCCTGGAAAGAAATGGAAAGTAGAGTTGATTTAGAAGCCATATCAGCATTCCAAGTCTTAAGCCATAAAGCTCTTCTAGCTAAAATAGCTAGAGACATAAACCTGACATCAACTCTGATAATATCAAAAATGGCATCACAGATAAAATTATTAGCATGCTGAAGAAGAATAATAATATTATGAGAATCATGATCTGTTACTTGTTGCGCTAAAGTTTCCAACCAAAAAGTTGAAGCTGCAACAACATCAGCCAATGATATAGCAGGTCTAAGAAGATTACCTGAACACAGATAAGCTTTTCTTAGAAAGGATTCAATTTTCCTATCTAAAGGATCCTTAAACGAAGTACCATCTGCCGTAGGAATAGTAGTACGTTTAGCAAGGGTAGAAATAGCCCCATCAACTTTAGGGATTTTGTCCCAAAATTCTAATCTGTCAGACGGCACAGGATATAATTGCTTAAAACGTTTAGAAGGAGTAAATGAATTACCCAATTTATCCCATTCTCTGGAAATTACTTCAGAAATAGCATTAGGAACAGGAAAAACTTCTGGAATAACCACAGGAGATTTAAATACCTTATCTAAACGTTTAGAATTAGTATCAAGAGGACCAGAATCCTCTATTTTTAAAGCAATTAGTACTTCTTTAAGTAAAGAACGAATAAATTCCATTTTAAATAAATATGAAGATTTATGAGCATCAATCTCTGAGACAGAATCCTCTGAACCAGAAGAGTCATCAGAATCAGAATGATGATGTTCATTTAAAAATTCATCTGTAGAGAGAGAAGTTTTAAAAGATTTTTTATGTTTACTAGAAGGAGAAATAACAGACACAGCCTTCTTGATGGATTCAGAAACAAAATCTCTTATGTTATCAGGAACATTCTGCACCTTAGATGTTGAAGGAACTGCAACAGGCAATGGTACATTACTAAAGGAAATATTATCTGCATTAACAAGTTTGTCATGACAATTAATACAAACAACAGCCGGAGGAATAGCTACAAAAAGTTTACAGCAGATACACTTAGCTTTGGTAGTTCCAGCACTAGACAGCGATTTTCCTGAAGTATCTTCTGACTCAGATGCAACGCGAGACATCTTGCAATATGTAAGAGAAAAAACAACATATAAAGCAAAATTGATCAAATTCCTTAAATGACAGTTTCAGGAATGGGAAAAAAATGCCAGAGAACAAGCTTCTAGTAACCAGAAGCAAAGAAAAAATGAGACTGAAATAATGTGGAGACAAAAGCGACGCCCATATTTTTTAGCGCCAAATAAGACGCCCACATTATTTGGCGCCTAAATGCTTTTTGGCGCCAAAAATGACGCCACATCCGGAACGCCGACATTTTTGGCGCAAAAGGACATCAAAAATGACGCAACTTCCGGCCACAGGGAAAAAAGAGTCAAATTTTTTAAGGTAAGAAAAAATGAATGATTCAAATGCATTATCCCAAATATGAAACTGACTGTCTGAAAATAAGGAATGTTGAACATTCTGAGTCAAGGCAAATAAATGTTTGAATACATATATTTAGAACTTTATAAACAAAGTGCCCAACCATAGCTTAGAGTGTCACAGAAAATAAGATTTACTTACCCCAGGACACTCATCTACATGTTTGTAGAAAGCCAAACCAGTACTGAAACGAGAATCAGCAGAGGTAATGGTATATAAATAAGAGTATATCGTCGATCTGAAAAGGGAGGTAAGAGATGAATCTCTACGACCGATAACAGAGAACCTATGAAATAGACCCTGTAGAAGGAGATCACTGCATTCAAAATAGGCAATACTCTCCTCACATCCCTCTGACATTCACTGCACGCTGAGAGGAAAACCGGGCTCCAACTTGCTGCGGAGCGCATATCAACGTAGAATCTAGCACAAACTTACTTCACCACCTCCATAGGAGGCAAAGTTTGTAAAAACTGAATTGTGGGTGTGGTGAGGGGTGTATTTATAGGCATTTTGAGGTTTGGGAAACTTTGCCCCTCCTGGTAGGAATGTATATCCCATACGTCACTAGCTCATGGACTCTTGCTAATTACATGAAAGAAAACTCCCTTACCCCCAATGACAGTTGAAATAATAGAATCCAACTGAGAACCAAATAAATTATTACCTTGGAAAGAAAGAGATAATAATCTAGATTTAGATATATCAGCATTCCAAGATTTAAGCCACAAAGATCTTCTAGCTAATATAGCTAAAGACATGGATCTAACATCAATTTTGATAATATCAAAAATGGCATCACAAATAAAATGATTAGCATATTGCAGTAAGCGAATAATGCTAGATATGTCAGAATCCAATTCTTGTTGCGCTAAATTCTCCAACCAGAAAGTTGATGCAGCCGCAACATCAGTCAAAGAAATTGCAGGTCTGAGAAGATGACCTGAATATAAATAGGCCTTCCTTAGATAGGATTCAAGCTTCCTATCTAAAGGATCCTTAAAGGAAGTACTATCTTGCATAGGAATAGTGGTACGTTTAGCAAGAGTAGAAATAGCCCCATCAACTTTGGGGATTTTTTCCCAAAACTCTATAGAATTTGCTGGTAAAGGATACAATTTTTTAAACCTTGAAGAAGGAATAAAAGAAGTACCTGGCTTATTCCATTCCTTAGAAATCATATCAGAAATAGCCTCAGGAATAGGAAAAACCCCTGGAGAAACCACAGGAGGTTTAAAAACAGCATTTTAACGTTTATTAGACTGAACGTCAAGAGGACTGGTTACCTCAATATCCAAAGTAATTAACACTTCTTTTAATCTACTCTATTTTAAATAAATAAGTAGATTTGTCTGTGTCAATGTCTGAGGAAGGATCTTCTGAATCAGATAGATCCTCATCAGAGGAGGATAAATTATTATGTTGTTGGTCATTTGAAATTTCATCAACTGAATGAGAAGTTTTAAAAACCTTTTACGTTTATTAGAAGGTGGAAATGCAGACAAAGCCTTCTGGATAGAATCAGAAACAAATTCTTTAAAATTCATAGGTATATCATGTACATTAGAAGTAGAAGGAACTGCAACTGGCAATATACTATTACTGATGGACACACTATCTGCATGTAAAAGTTTATCATGACAACTATTACAAATGACATTCGGCGAAATAATTTCCACAATCTTACAACAAATGCACTTAGCTTTGGTAGACCCAATGTCAGGTAGCAATGTTCCAGCAGAAACTTCTGAGGCAGGATCAGATTGAGACATCTTGCAAAATGTAAAAGAAAAAACAACAAATAAAGCAAAATTATCAATTTCCTTATATGACAGTTTCAGGAATGGGGAAAAATGCAAAAAGCATAGCCCTCTGATAGAGAAAAAGGCAAGAGGCAAACATCAATGTATTAAACAAATGAAAAAGTTTGGCGCGAAGTATGATGCACAACGTAACTGAAAACTTTATTGGCGCCAATAACTGGAAATGACACACTCGCGTCACTAATGACGCAACCGTGTGTAAGGCTCCGGCGTCAACTATGACGCCGAAAATGACGAAGTTGCGTCATAGACGTATTTTTTGTGCCAAAAAAATTCTCGCCCAAAAATGACGCAATAAAGTCTAGCATTTGACGCGCCCGCGGGCTTAATACCGCCCGCAATTTGCAAGAAGTAGTCAATTGAAAAAAAAAAACTAAACCCCAGGTAAGAAAAAAATTCTTCAAAAATGTTCATTTTCCCTAAATATGAAACTGACAGTCTGCAGAAGGAAATACATGAACCCGACTCATGGCAAATATAAGTACAATACATATATTTAGAACTTTATATAAATGCATAAAGTGCCAAACCATAGTTGAGGTGTCTTAAATAATAAAAAACATACTTACGAAATGACACCCATACACATATACCAGATAGCCAAACCAGTACTAAAACAGTTAGTAGAGGTAATGGTAAATTGAGAGTATATCGTCGATCTGAAAAGGGAGGTAGGAGATGAATCTCTACGACCGATAACAGAGAACCTATGAAATAGACCCCCGTTAGGGAAATCATCATATTCATAAGTGATACACCCTTCACGTCTCTCTGACATTCACTGTACTCCGAGAGGAATCGGGCTTCAACAATGCTGAGAAGCACATATCAACATAGAAATCTTAGCACAAACTTACTTCACCACCTCCATAGGAGGCAAAGTTTGTAAAACTGAATTGTGGGTGTGGTGAGGGGTGTATTTATAGGCATTTTGAGGTTTGGGAAACTTTGCCCCTCCTGGTAGGATTGTATATCCCATACGTCACTAGCTCATGGACTCTTGCCAATTACATGAAAGAGCTGAATGCCCTTTTAAGGGCAGTGAAAATAGCTGAATGCCCTTTTAAGGGCAATGTCCATACAAATGCCCCTTAAGGGGCAATGGATAGATTAGGTTTATTATTGTTAGTTTTTTATTTTATTTTGGGGGGTTTTACTGTTAGGGGGGTACTTTGTTTCATTTTAATGTAAAAGAGCTGATTTCTTTAGGGCAATGCCCTACAAAAAGCCATTTTAAGGGCTATTGGTAGTTCAGTTTTATAATAGGGGGTGTTTTTATTTTGGGGGGGATTTTTTATAGGAGTATTAGTTTAGGTTTAATTGTATTATTTTAACACATAGACTGCCCTCTGGGCAGGCTTATCAACTAGTGTAAAATAATTGGAATTAACTATTCTAGATCTGATTATTTCCCAATACAGGGACACCCACAATTTATAGTAAGATAAGATTAACAACATAACTCCTTAAAACAATTATTGAATAAGGAAAATACATGTATTAAAGCATTTGAGCAAATACAGAGAGAATCATTCCATTTATTTAAAATGTATGTATATTCTTTTTTCCTACCTACATAGATCAATATTGAATCTAAAAGGAGAACTAGACATTCTAAATTAAAGTAAAGTAGGTGGGAATATGAGTGCAAAATGTTACTTTACCCTCATATTATCAGGCATCACATTTAAAGTGAAGGTAAAATGAAAGCCCGTTTTTAAAAAATACTATTAAAAACAGGGGCACTTTCATTCATCAAAGTTTACAAAGCAGCCATTTTGATTAAAAACGTACCTTTTTTCTTTTCACAGCTAGAGCAGCTTCCCCCTCCTGGAAATCCTCTCTTCACAAGTCAGCAATGACTAATCTGGCTTCCTCCAATCAAAGCTTTCCCCCCAGGGAAGTCATTGCCTGAGGCCATGCTGTGATTGGAGGAAGCCTGATTAGTCATTGCTGACATGTGAAGAGAGGATTTCCAGGAGATATATGCTTTTGTGATTGGCTACCACATGATACAGGGGAGAGGAAATAGACATAACTGACATTTGTCAGAAAAAAATCTATTATTCATTTTAAATTCAGACTAAGTGCTATTGCATTCATGCATTTGTTGATTATGCAAATATACTGTATTTACTGGTCCTTTAAGGAATTTTGGATTAAAGTGCATTATTGGCTTTGTAATGATATAAAACAAGGCTAATTATTGAAAGATTTTTTTTTTTAGTTGACGATTCTGTACATAAAGAAGAAACTAGATTTATAAATATGGTAATAATGGTCGGAAGGAAAATAATACTTAAATTATGGAAATTCATGAGAGAACCAATGTTGAGATATTTGAAGAATTATGCAATCAAATTATCAAAGATTAGATTCGGATTAAGGACAAATTGATTCTTACAAAAATGGGAAAATGTTATTCTATTACAAGAAGGTTTTTAACCTCTTAAGGACATATGACGGAATTTTTCCGTCATAAAACAATTGAGCCAACTGAAAGCTGTGTCCTTAAAGGGTTAAAAGCATATTATACAACTCTTTTCTAATTGTAGAAAATTGAAAGCCTGATTAAGAGGCAGTTGTGTGTTTTTGTATTAGTAACAATGCAGGAGAGAGACAGAGGAAGGAATTCAACCCAATTTTTCTTCCCCAGTTAAAAGGGACAGTCAAGTCAAAATGAAAACTTTCATGATTCAGATAGGCCCGACATGCAATTATAAACAACTTTCCAATTTACTTATATCATCAAATTTACTTTGTTCTCTTGGTATTCTTTGTTGAAAGCTAAACCTAGGTAGCTTATGTGCTAATTTCTAAGCCCTTATCTCAGTGCAGTTACATTTTTTCATGTGCCATATAAATAACATAGTGCTCACACCCATGAAGCAATTTACAAGTCAGTGCTGATTGGCTAAAACACAAGTTTGTAAAAAAAAACTGTGATAAGGGGGCAATCTGCAGAGGCTTAGATACAAGGTAATCAAAGAGGTAAAAAGTATATTAATATAAATAACTATTGGTTATGCAAAACTGGGGAATGGGTAATAAAGGAATTATCTATCTTTTTAAACAATCAAAATTCTGGAGTAGACTGTCCCTTTAAGAAAACTAGGTAGGAATAAAATTGATGGAAAGAATTGAAGGGACAGTCAACACCAGAATTTTTGTTGTTTAAAAAGGAAAGATAATCCCTTTATTACCCATTCCCCAGTTTTGCATAACCAACACTGTTATAGAAATAACTTTTTAACTGTGATTACCTTGTATCTAAGCCTCTGCAGACTGCCCCCTTATTTCAGTTCTTTTGACAGACTCGCATTTTAGCCAATCAGTTCTCACTTCAGGGTAACTTCATATGCATGAGCTCAATGTTATCTATATGAAACCCATGAACTAATGCCCTCTAGTGGTCAAAATTCTTTCAGATTAGAGGCAGTCTTCAAGGTCTAAGACATTAGCATATGAACCTCCTAGGTTTAGCTTTCAACTAAGAATACCAAGCGAACAGAGTAAAATTGGTGATAAAAGTAAAATTGGAAAGTTGTTTAAAATTACATTCCCTATTTAAATCATGAAAGTTTTTTTTGGACTTGACTGTCCCTTTAAGGTTGAATTGGTAGATTTGATAGAATTCATAATCTATGTTAAGTAACAATTTTTGTAAATGTACTGCTTGAAATAGCAAGATATGTTCTAGAAAAGAAACTAGATCAATTTGATTGGTTATAACATGGTTTAAAATGTTTTAAAGGGATGCTCAGGCTAAATTTCATTTTCATGATTCAGATACAGCATGTAATTTTAAACAACTTTTTAATTTACTTCAATTAAAAAAAAATGTGCACAATCTTTTATATTTACAATTTTTGAGTCACCAGATCCTACTGAGCATGTGCAAGAATTCACAGATTATACGTTTATGCCTTTGTGATTGGCTGATGGCTGTCACATGGTACAAGGGGAGTGGAAATATACATAACTTTGAAATGTGTTATTAAAAAAATATACTACTCATTTGAAGTTCAGACTAAGTGCTATTGCATTATCTTGTTATCTTGCATTTGTTGATTATGCAAATCTAATGTGTTGACTGGTCCTTTAATAATGGAGTGATAAGAAATTACTTTCGTGATTCAGATAGAGCATGCAATTTTAAGCAACTTTCTAATTTACTCCTATTATCAAATTTTCTTCATTCTCTTGCTATCTTTATTTGAAAAGCAAGAATATAAGTTTAGACGTCGGACCATTTTTGGTGAACAACCTGGGTTGTTCTTGCGGATTGGTGGATTAATATAACCGACCAATAAGCAAGTGTTGTCCATGGTTCTGAACTTAAAAATAGCTTAGATGCCTTCTTTTTCAAATAAAGATAGCAAGAGACCAAAGAAAAATTGATAATAGGAGTAAATTGGAAAGTTGCCTAAAAGTGCATGTTCTATCTGAATCACAAAAGAAAAAAATTTGGGTTCAGTGTCCCTTTAACTTCTAGGATGTTTTTTTATCTTTTCTCTGTATGATATAAGATAAGATGTAATGATTATGTTAAAATCAATAAAAATGTATAATAATACAAACTAAAAGCGATTCCATTGTGAAATAAAAACAAATCTTAAAAAATACACTTCCTTTAGGTATAATAAAAAGGTTTGAACAGAAACATAAGTGTTCCCATAGCAGAAATGGGCATATGCCCAGGAGGTATTTTAATAATGTTAAAAACACATGCACACACAAAGTATTGATATAGCAAATTTAACAGTAATTAAACATTCATGATTCACATAGAACATGCAATTTACTTCACAGTTTACTTCTATGATCTAATTTGCATCATTCTCTTGGTATCCTTTGAACAAAAGCATATCTAGGTAGCTCAGGAACAGCAATGCACTGCTGGGAGCTAGCTGCTGATTGGTGGCTACACATATACGGCTCATCATTGGCTTACCTGAAGTGTTTAGCTAGTTCCCAGTAGTGCATTGCTGCTTCTTTAACTAAGCATAACAAGACAATGAAGCACATTTGGCAATATGAGTATACTGGAAAGTTGTTTAAAATGCTATGCTCTGTCAGAAATGTGCAAGGAAAGAATATGGTTAATACATATTGTTTAAGGCTACAGACTTAAATCCTGATTTGGTTTCAAATATACATTTCACTACTGTCTGTTAATGTACAAGAGTCCTAAATTATTTAATGAAACCTCCCTGGTGAGATCGATTTGTTCAGATGATGTTTGTCCATCTTCTAGTTCTCCTGCAAAAGTAAAGTATACTCACATATATAAATATCCAAGGTTTCCATACACCTTGTGACCCTGCAATAAGAGATTGCTTAAAGGAACACTCAAATTTTTTCTTCATGATTCAGATAGAGCATGCAATTTTAAGCAACTTTATAATTTACTCCTATTATCATTTTTTCTTCATTCTCTTGTTACCTTTATTTGAAAAGCAAAAATGTAAGTTTAGAAGCCGGCCCATTTTTGTTTCACAACCTGGGTTGTGCTTGCCGATTGGACAGTACCAATAAACAAATACTGTCCAGGGTAATGAACCAAAAAATGACTGGCTCCTTAGCTTAGATGCCTTTTTCAAATAAAGATAGCAAGAGAACGAAGAAAAATTAATAGGAGTAAAATAGAAAGTTGCTTAAAACTGCATGCTCTATCTGAATCATGAAATACATTTTTGGAGTTAAGTATCCCTTTAAGAGGCTCTCTTGACATTAGAGCCTATTGAATATGTTAACATCATTGAAAACAATTTCAACGACAACACTATGGTAAAAGACTTTGTTCTGTCTGTTCAGTATCAAATCAATTTTAGGAAAATGGCTTAAAGGGACAGTCTACTCCAGAATGTTTATTGTTTAGAAAGATAGATAATCCCTTTATTATCTATTTACCAGTTTTGCATAACCAACACGGTTCTATTTTTTATCCCTGTGATTACCTTGTATCTAAGCCTCTCCAGGCTGCCCCCTTATCTCAGTTCTTTTGACAGACTTGCATTTTAGCCAATCAGTGCCCTCTCATAAGTAACTAAACAGGCATGAGCACAATGTTATCTATAGGGCACACAAACTAATGCCCAGATAAGAGGCGGCCTTCAAGGGCTTAGTAATTAGCATATGAACCTACCTAGGTTTTCCGTTCAACTAATACCATCAAGAGAACAAAGCAAATTTGATGATAAAAGTAAAATGAAAAGTTGAATTTTGACTAGACTGTCCCTTTAAAGCTAACCAGTTATTTTAGCTCTTCATTTTTCTTTATTTTTTTTTAAAAAAAAGTCCATAAAT
Source organism: Bombina bombina (assembly GCF_027579735.1). Classification (NCBI taxonomy): domain Eukaryota; kingdom Metazoa; phylum Chordata; class Amphibia; order Anura; family Bombinatoridae; genus Bombina; species Bombina bombina. The sequence goes on from NC_069506.1 coordinate 209,518,937, forward strand.
CTTTAAAAAAAAAATAAAAAAATTGCATTGGATAGGACTGTTTCTGTCCTATACAAACATATTTTCCTTTTAAAAGATGGAAAGAATCCTATAGATATAAGCAAGCAAAAGATGCTTTAAAAAAACTTTTTTTGACCATTTGGATTAAGCTAAAGTAAATGAAAATGTAAACTTACACATTTTTAAATTTGTTGTCTTTACCAATAAACAAATGGTCAAAACTACTGAAATTAATTATTTTATAGATAAACTTGTTCATCAATAACTATAAATAATAAATTATGGAGGACTGCAATTATGGTTTTAGGACGTTAATTTATATATTATGAAAATACTGTAATCAAAATAACCTATATAATAGGTCTTGTTCCAATAAATATATTTTAATTGTGATAATGTTTAGAAATTCACATATTTCCTTATGTGGGGACCACAGATTAAATTATTTTTAACAACGTTGTCATTAGTGTCCTGGAAACATAAACCAGACTTCCCTGATTACTTCTACATAAAGGCTGAAGAAATGCAAAGGAACATGTATGTAAGAACAAATCAATGTCATGTCTGACAGTGAAAGATGTGGTCCATATTCCATAAAACCATTTTTCTTTAAAAATAGAAAATCCTGCTGTTCAAAATTCTCAAAAGGGACTGTAAAGTTCCTAAATAAACCCCAGCGTTGCTCATATTATGCAGTGTATCTATATTAGAGTCTATATGCATGCTTGGGGTTTTGCATGGCTAGTTAACATGCCAGCTGTAAACAACCTAGTGTCAATAAAAGTCTAGGAAATTTTTTTGTTGCTATTAGGTTTACAAACTGTAAACTAGTGCTTCTCGGAGGTAATACCATGAGTTAAAGGGACATAAAACCTAAAAATGTTCTCTTTATTCGGGTAGAGAATACAATTTAAAAAAAAGTTTCCAATATACTTCTATTATCAAATTTGCTTAGTTCTCATGTTGTTATTTGCTGAAGAGATACTTAGGTAGGTAGTGTGCACATGCCTGAAACACTGCATCACAGGAAATAGTGCTGCCATCTAGTGCTATTGATAACGTATAACCTTTTTTTCAAAACTGCTGCCATATAGTGCTGTAGACACGTGCACACTCCTTAGCTTACATCCCTGCTTTTTAACAAAGGATGAAAAAAAACATAGAAAAATTTGACATTAGAAGTAAATTGGAAAGTTGTTTAAAATTGTATGTTCTATCTGAATCAAGAAATGTTTTGTGTTTTATGTCCCTAAAAATAGTAAAAGTACAAAAGCTTTTCACTGTGACCTCTGTTACCTATGTCCATTTAAAGGGACAGTAAGTACCTTGTAATTACAAGACATTTCTGTAATGTTGCTTTTAGAATAACAGATCAGCCAGATTTTTTAATAGCCAAACTACACCAACCATTCCCCTTATTTGGGGGAGCCAATCTGGCTTTAGTGTACAGACAACATAGCTAGCAACTGTTGTAAAGTTAGTAAAAATGTAATTGTTTTGCAGTTGTAGGGACTAATAGTAGCAGAGTTAGCCTTGAGAAGTCAGCAGGGCTCAAAGTCTGAGGGTTAGAAATTGCTCAATTTTAAAACTAGATCACATGAAACAGGAGCAAACTAAATAATGAAATATGTTGCAAAGTTGTTTCATTACTTAACAACTAAACATTTTATATAAAAACCTCAAGGTGCTGTACCTTTAATGCTGCATGAACCTTGGAACTAATTTGAAATAAACTATATTTGTTTCCTATATTCACTTACATTGGAATTAGACTCCCATAAGTCAGAATTACTTCTAAATAAAACATTATACATCAAGCTTGGGTGTTCACATCATTTTCTAAGCCACTACAATCCATAAGAAAAGCAGACAATTGAACAATAAAAATATATAAATTTAAACAAACGCACAAGAAGGTAGTTCAGTTTTTTTTAAATTTGTTCTTCGAAGAATTTTCACAGGATAGAGCTTTTTTTTTATCCACTTAACTGTTATCAATACCAGAACATGTCAAGCATGCAACAATTTAAAAATAATTTTCCCTACATTTTAGAATAAACCCATAAACAAGTTAAAATGTCCATACACTTCGTTACAATAATAAATTAACCACCTGGGTATTGTGTTTATTTTCTGTATGAGTTTCATAATTTAAACATGTGATTTGAGTTATGTTTTTAACTTAAAAAAGTAAACCGCTAAGAAACAAATGCCACTCAAAGATGTATATAACAGGTTTTTAAAAAAGGGCCAAGGTACAGAATTTGGAAAGTCCCAAGACCCTGAAAAAAGCTGCAGGAAACATAATTTCTTATGGATTTGAATAATGCTGGATTGTCTTCATACAGGATTTTGAAAATTGTTTGTTTTTTTAACACCTTGGGATAAATGGGTTTGTATGCGTTTTTTTTCTAATTTCAAAACTTCACACAAAGCCATGCAAAGCACTTTGCATTGACATTCTAATGGATTGGAATATGTGTAATCAACTTTTAGTATATATTTAACAGAATTATCTAGTAGGCTTTTTTCCCCCCAATTAAACACTAAAATGTTGTAAAACTTTAGACAAGTTCCATACTTTTTGAAAATTATAATCCTTACATGAGACAAAGACAAATTACACACTAAATGGTTTTGTAAACCTTTTAGACCAGTTTCATACTTTCTGAAAAGTTTAATACTACTTTCATGTGACATTGACAAGTAAACCTTTACTGCTGTGCTTATCTGTGAGGTTTACAGCTCCGTGCTTTTGTTTTTTCTTCAATGTAAAGTATGGTGTTTTCAGAACACACTGACATCTTGTGGATACCACTGCTTACTGCACAGTTTGTCTGGTGCTGCTGAATATTGTATTAATTAGCTCAGAACCAGACAAGAAATGTGCCATTAAATGCAATTACATAGCAACAGTCCAGTCAGAACCCTTTGTAGAAGCCACTTTTATTTATGGTACTCCACTTCGGAATTTCTTTTTTTTTTTTTAGTAAAAGATCAATGTTTTTATAACTTATAAACATGATTTACATCTATGCTCCTGAAGAGGGGACTTAGGCCACCTCAGCAGGAGCACAAGGTCAGTGAGGAAACAGGTTCAAGAAGATTATAGAATAAGGACTTCTAAATCTGACCTCTTCACCCTCCTATGTACCTGAATGATGACTTAAAAAGAATGGGGAAGATAGGAGACCCAGTACATATGACAGAGAAAATGGTAGGGGTCTTTATCTTGTAGTTTTCATGGCTCATAAAACAAGACTTGAAACACCTATAGATCCTAGGTTAGAAACAAGCAAACATAGCATGTGACAATGAAGAGAGAGAAAAAAAGAAAGAAAAAAAAAAGGCAGAAAAAGGAACATGGATGACAAATGGAAGCAGTAACAATGACCCCCACACACACTAAATCAAGATTATAGTAATGTGGAGATATAAATATAGGCCCAAAGAGATGCAATATGTCTTCTTTTGACAGGGATGTCATTTTGTATTCCTATCCTGTCGCTTTCTCTCCCCCTTAAGATACAATTAAGTTTAAAAATGTAGCATGGCAGGAGATGAGGGAGAAAGAGCAAGTCAGGATACTGGGAGTGGGCAGTCAATAGGCAGAGAAAGAGACCACAAGTCTGTGAGGAAATATGAGGCCAATGGCTATTCTGAGAGGTTATTTTAACCAATGGTCAAACCAAAGCCACACTGGAACTTATTTTTCTTGTGATTAAGGAATGCTCCCATAGCAAGTGTGAGGGGGAGAGGTGGAAGTTTCTTCTCTAGTGTGGCACCAACAACCCAGTTACTATCCACAGATCCTGCAGAGAAGAGAAGAAACATAATTATCATGTAGTGGCAATACTCAAGAGTGCAGCCTATAGAGGAAAGAGGCCAATACAACCAAGGTGTGCACAGAAGACACTACAGTATGTAAATAAAAGCACAATCATTAGAGGCTGTACACTAGAGACATGGAAGCATGTACATTGTGTAGAGATATAAGACAGTCATGAAGTGCCCTCTGTTTGCAATGAGACTATTATTTTATGTACCTTTAAAAAGCAGGTGAGCTTCAGGAATGTCCAGCTGATAACCAAAAGAGGCGCTTGTATCCTGCAGTCGAGCACTGGCTTCAAACTCTACTCCCACTTGCAGCTGGAGAATTAATAAATATACAAGTAATAAAAAATAGGAGGGGGGGGGGGAACTAGGAAAACAGAAAGTAATTATAAAAACAACAACAATGCAAACCAGAAGAAAAATAATGATGTGGGATGAGAAAAAAAATAGGAGAGGTTCCCCTATTCTTCCAGTTTACAAAGACTCACTAATCCATGTGTCATATTCATACAAACTACATAGGATGAAAAACATTTGTGCAATTTGCTCTTAGTTTTATTCTCAGTCTTATTCTCCATCCTTACTCTTCTCTCACTCTTGTAACCATTTACTTCACACCACCAGTTCAACAGTATCTGGCAAGTTTCCCAATGATGATCTCTATGTAAATGGGTAATGGCAGAATACCTGTTTGTTGGCTTTATGGTAGTAGGTAGCATGTGCACCAGCCTGTCCGACAGTTAGTGTTGCAGTCCAGTTTGGAGCTTTGAGAAAGAGAAAAAAAATAGTAAATAGTTCTGTACTAGCAACATGTTCATAATCATAAGTGAAAATACAGAACCCTATACACATGGATCTTTTTTAGATTACACTTCATTAAAATATTCAGATAATTTTTAGTGACAATATCTAACTATACCTTCCAGGTGTACAGCTGTAAAGGGTTTTAAATACAGCTTATACCTATGAAGGGATCTTAAATATTTTATTAATTTTTGCATCATGAACAAACGTTAACATGATATTCTGGGAAGAAGGGATTGGGTGATACAAGCCTCTTAAAATATTATTATAAAGAACAAAAAGGTTTTATAGTGCTGACCAATGTAAATATACAAACACTGTATAGTACAGTATCATAGAACTTCAACCAACAATCGAGTAGGCCTACAATATTGATTAAATGAATTAGAAAGAAAGCAGAATATATTTATTAGAATCTGCTGTAACTGGATTAACATTTAACATGTTTAATAGGAGATGTTTTCTCAGACCTCTGAGGAAGGGGAATTTGTTCACCAAAACGTCAACTATTAAACACATTCCAATAAATACAGTGACTGTAGATCTATGCAACTGTGTACAAATGTATATAACAGTAAGGTCCAAAAGTCTGAGTCCACTACTATAATCTGTGTTTATTTCAGCATTTCTGGGAAAATAGAATTTGAATAGCATTGTAGATTTTGTAAATCAAACAAAAATACACTATTTCCACTGTTATATTTAATCTACAATTATTTTACATATTACTTTTTGTCTGTGGCGTTTTGACTTCCCAATTATCCATCAGGTTTTCATACGTCAACCAAGAAGGTACAGTATTTTCAGATCTGAGATATGTGTTTTTTTTAAGTGTATGTACAAGTTGTGTTATACAGCCTTAGGGATTTTCTGGATTTCGTTTTCTTAAAAAGCTAATGCACACGTAAATGCCTAAACAGGGACTTGCTACTGAGTCATAATGATGTAATGGCCACCTGACCATTGAAGGACAAATCGGATTTTACACTCTCCTGGAAGGTGGCAGGCCCGATCTTTAAAGGGACATAAAACCCAATTTTATTTTATTTCATGATTTAGATAAAACATAACATTTTTTAAACAACTTTCTAATTTACTTCTATATTATCATATTTTCTTAATTTTCTTGTTAACCTTATTTTAAAAACAGAAATGTAAGCTCAAGAGTGTGCACGTGTCTGCAGCACTATTTGGCAGCAGTTTTGCAACAAGGAGCACTATTTCCTGTCATGTAGTGCTTCAGGCATGTGCAGGCTAACTTCCTAGGTATCTATTCAATAAAGATTAACATTAGTATTAAATAAAGTTGATAATAGAAGTGCATTATAAACTTTTTTTAAATTGTTTATATCTGAATCATAAAAGACAATTTTTGGGTTTTAATGCCCCTTTAAATCTTACCTAATATTTGCAGAACACTTATCTATGAGGAAGGAAGCACATTAAAAGAATTTAGAACAGACTTTTTGGAGGCCATACATGCTATTGCACATTTTGATCGAAATAAACATTGTGGATGACTACTCCAATTTTTACTTTGCTTTTATATTACCTCATAGCGTTATTGAGGTTTATTAAAGGGCCATAATACCCAAATGTTTAAACACTTGAAAGTGATGCAGCATAGCTGTAAAAGGCTGATTAGAAAATATCACCTGAACATCTCTATGTAAAAAAGAAAGATATTTTACCTCAAAAGTTCCTCAGTAGCCACCTCCCATTGTAAAGGATTTCTAAGCAGCATTTTAGTATGTCTGTCCTGGGACATCTGAAGGGACTAGCATCGTGCACTCTCATATTATTTCACCAATCAGGTAAAGGAAGCTCACTATGAAATCTCATGAGAGTTAAGTCAAATCTCATGAGATCACAGTAAGAGTTCATGACCTCAGCACTGCTGATGCTGATTGGCTGCTGTTCATTTCTTCATTTTTTAAATTTGTTTACCTGCAGCTGGGAGCAGCTGAGTATAACTTTTTACACAGAACTTACTCTGCTGAGCTGAGGAGATTGTGAGGTAAAATATCTTCCTTTTTTACATAGAGATGCTCAGGTGATATTTTCCTGTCAGCTTTTTAGTTATACTGCATCAGTTTCAAGTGATTTAGCATATGAGTATTATGTCCCTTTAATGAGATTGCAACTCTACTAATTCACTCTGCCTTATTAAAATGAATACTCTTGATATACGACACTATATGACTTTTTTTTGCGTTATAACGGCTAAGTCCGTTTATCAGTTAAAAATCGGGGGAAAAAGGGAAATTCACAGAATTACTATATTATTTGAACATTTATTTTATACTCTAAAGGAATACGAACAGCATATACAACCCTTGTTTTTAACCACAATTTGCCTATATTTCAGCATTTCTGGAAAAATAAATCTGTTTGCTTAGATATTCAGTATTTGTCAAACAAAAATACATTATTTCCACTAATAAAAGCAAAAATAGGGGGAACTTCTGGGTGGCAGCCATGTTTCGTGACAATGTTGAGAGCTTCTCCAGCCACTAGATTCACCTTTTAAATATCTTTGTTCCTCTATGTTATGTACAGGTTATGTTCTAAATTAGGATTTCAGAAAAAAATACATTTACTATGGTGGTGCTTCAAAACTTACTGGCTGCCCACCTAGTTGTTTTTGAAGAACATTTGGCTGAAATATTTAGCCCTTGAGTGTAAAGACAGGCTCCTGTTGAAGTTCCTGGTGCAGATAGCAAGGTGTCAGAAGAATCTCCTATCCCTATGTATTTCAGAAGTCCATCCTACCACCTTTACTCACCATGTTTTGTTCTCCTCGAGACCCAGTAGTGGTAGTTCCTCTGGAGACCAAAGTTGCTGCAGTGATTGAGACTTTAGAAATATCCATTCCTTTGGAGCCTTGTGACGCCATACTGATCAAGGCAGATGTCAAGCGTATCTCCAAAGCTGGTGAGGGAGGTGGACTAAGCCGATCAGATACCGGGCGGACAACCTGGAGATTACAGTGCCTGGCTCATCAGAGAAGTGGGAGCAGCTGGTAAAATGGCAGTCTCTAGTTGATGTGCTGACAGAAGGTGATGTTGGTTGGCTGGACTATCTTTTTCTGCAGTCTTTGGTGCAGAAGCTGAAACTATGTCGGTCAAGTCACTTTTTACTTGTATAACTGGCTGGGATGTCAGGTATATTTTGCTTAACAGACATTTTCAGATCTGTTTTCTTCACTTGGGAGTGGGATGAGAATTATATATTCCACCAGAGACTAAAATAGTTGAAGCTTGTCATAGCCTAGTCTCAAGATGTACTTGCAAGTCTGAAGTTTGGAAACTATGTTTTAATGTACCAATAATCTTTATATTATTAAGTATATTGATATTTATGGGATATTATGTTTTGTTGAAGGTGTTTATACAGCCGAAGGACATTGGATGCTCCATAAATTAACAAGTGCACTGACCTGACAAAATTGTCAGTTTCTATATTCTCTAGGTATGACAGTGCGTTAAAGTTTTTTACTAAATGACTATTGTCCTTCATTGTTCAAGAGTTTTTAACTACTGACACCATTTCAGTATTTCATATATGATGAGTTAGCTTTTGTATTTACAATGGAGCAGTTGGACACATCCTATTTTAAGTGCCTCATGATTAACCTTAATCTTATCACTCTTTAGTTGGTTTTTTTTTTTTCCTTTCTTTTTTATGGTTGCCTTATTCCATATCATGTTTGGATTACAATGTTTCTCTCCCATATTATTGTTTTTCTATCCAAGCGGTTCACAGTTACACTTAACCTATACAAAGAATGTTCACCCCATATTAGTTTCTTACACTTATAACCTAGTTACGATATTTGTATGTAGCATTCATATTATTAAGCCTCTATTTCTTTATTTGTGTAGGATTACCCATATGCCGGTAATTTATGTCATTTTGCAAGGCATGTTTGTGTCTTTGTATGGTTCTGCTTAAAAACTTCCAATAAAATAAATAAAAAAATGCAGTTCATACTGACAATAAAAAAATTACCAATATTTGGAATGGCCACCATTCACCTTAATGACTGCTTTACGGTCTGGCATGGATTCAATAAGTTTGTGCAGAATCCACATTACTCATTTAGAGCATCCCAGAGTGTGCCAAGATATGTCCCAGTCTGTTTTGGCTTTTCAAATAATCCCAAATATGTTCTATGGGGTGGGGGTATGTTATCATGGAGGGAAGGAAAGCCATCAAATTTGCACTCATTACTCTTCCTTGGATTTCTAACATAACCTGACACAGCTTCAATGTGTGTTTAGGATTGTTATCCTGCTGGAAAATGAACCCTCTTTCATAGCATATATTTGCAGAAATACAGAGGTATTTCTCTTTTGTCAGAGTGTAGTTATCTTGTGCAGTTCACCAAGTCTAGGATAAGCAAACATTGCCACACCTGAATATTTCCTCTATCATAGCTCCTCAAATGAACTTAGTGATTGCACCCAAAAAGTTACAACTCTAATTTGTCAATAAAGAGGGTGCTTTTCCAGTCTTCTGCTGTGTCATGTTTATTATGTTCAGCTAAAATAGGCTGCTCCCAGGTGGTAAATCATCATAGAACAAGCTATTGAGCTGCTGTTCGTTCCTGAGAGAGCGCTTGTCTTTTTGTATGTATTTATATTGTTTGGCACAAGATAAACGTTCAGACTTGTTTTGATGAAGACGTGGCTTAGAGCCTGCTACTCTCCCATGATGACCTAACTATGCCAATCATCGTTTGATAGTGATTTGGGGGTAGGGCACTCATGGTTCAACTGTGCTTGAATTGTGGATGCAGATGCTGTTGGTAGCTTGACAAACTGGTTTCTGATGATGTGTTCATTTCAGGTCTACCTAGTCATGTTATGGCTGAAAATAATCCGTGTGCATTGTCCATTTTCAAAGGCCCTCACAAAAGCACTTATAGGAGAACTAGCAGGACCATTGTGATAGAATTAATAACAGATGTTAATTATTAAACAAATAGAAGTCACATATGCACCAGGAGGTTACCATTTAACTATATAGTATCAGTACAGTTTTGAAAATGTATAAACAAATAAAGTGTAAAGAACATTCATATACATTGAAATATCACAAAGATTTAACAAAAGGATACAAAATGTTGGTCTCAGTGTAAAATAAATGTATTCTTGAATATGACAAGTATAAAAATTGATTGCAACATACTGTATCACTACTTTTTAATAGAACACTAGGCTTACTAATAGTTTGTAAGAAAAATATTCTTATTTAAAAGTAGTCTGACGTTGACATATTTTAATGCAATATATTGTACAATTGGTTTCCTTTTCTATACACCAAAATAAATAAATCAATTCAAAAGTTAATTTGGGTTTTGTAGCTTTATTATCAGCTTTAACTTTTGGGGTATTACTAAGTTTTCTTGGCACAGACAGAGAGTGGATTATTTTTTCTTCAAACCCGTAAAAGTAACACACAAAGACAATCAATGCCCAGAGAACTTCATATAAAAAAATAAAAAAAACAAAAAAAAAAACCGGTTACCTGTGTATCGACCAGCTAAGGACATAACCGTTCCTTCCTCTCCAGGTCTTCGGTGATATACCAGTTCCCCACCGAGTGCCAGGCTTGGAGTAATGCTCTGAAGATAATGAGCAACTATGATTCCTTGAAAGAATCCATAACAGAGTCAGTTACAGTTGAACAGAGACCCATATTGCAAACCTATAGAACTGCTTTGTCAGTGGTGTGACATAACTTACTTTCAAGTGTGTCTAACACTGGAGAACTGAACTCTCCCAAGCAAATATGTGAAGGCCCACTCAACTACTAGACAATCTGCAAAGCAGCTCCAGCAGCAGACACAAACATGGCATTTACATGCTCTGTATAGTGGAAATGTATCTATTAACTGGCCACACGTCAGGTGATCTAAACAGTGATTATGTATATTTTAAATTCCTTGATAAGAATGTTTTGTTTTCTAGTACAGAACTTTAATAAATGCCAGAAATAAACTATCCTTACCAGATCCAACTACTATGTCTGGATTTCCTAGTGTAACTGCAGCTGTGAAATCCTCGCCCCTGAATTCTGTGTCCATCTGCCAATTTACAAATTTGGATTGTTGTGTCTAAGGAAAATATGGTAGTTAGAGAAAATTAGTAAGTTAAATGGACTTGCATAATAGGAGAAAACGATAGAAGAATCAGAAAGAGCAAGAGAAGAGCAGAGATGTATACTGTAGAATGTAGTACATTCAGTAAAAACCAAAATGATTCAAGGGGACAGAATAATAAACACATTTATTTAACCTTTTAAAGCCGTTATGACGTTCTATTCCATCATAATTAGACTGAGCTTTAAAGCCGTTATGACGGAATAGAAAGTCATAACGGCTGTCCTGAAGCCTTCTGTGCAGTCAGGACTTGATCGCGGTCTTGGGGGCGTTCCTAGGGCTGTAGGGACGCCCCCCAGACACGATCCAATAATTGAAATCTCGCACTCATGTGCACAATCGCGTGGTTTCAATTTGTCTACATCGGAACAGTTGTTCCGATGTAGGCACTTTAGCCGAGACTCGAAAGGGTTAACATTATTCACAAGTAGAAAAAAAACAAAACAGGAAAATGTTACCTGCAAAGCAATCTTTGACCGTATGTGATTTGTGAGCTGATGAATGATCTGTGCGTTTAGGCTGCCACTATTATCCAGATCCCCAACCAAAACAGGAAATGCCTGAAAGCAAAAAGGCACAGCCTGTTACCCTCAACATCAATCATTTTCATTAAGGAGATAAGGGGTGTTAATGTAAAACAAAAGTGAACAATTGGAGCCTACCTTTTCAAATAAATAACTTTTTATACGTTTCTGTACATCTACAGTTACTGTACTACCTATAACCTCCAATTCTATTAGGAAACAAACAAAAGAGAGATCAGGAAGATTACAATCATATACTTATTCCTTTATTTGTCAGGGGTAAGGGACCTGATTCCTAACCTAATTATTTTGTTTCTTCAGCCATTTGTTAAAGGACAACTAAACACAGTAGAACTGCATAATTAATAACTGCATAATAAAAAGACAATACAAAATCACTTAGTTTGAATTTCACATGAGTAGTAATTTTTTTCTAACAAATGTCAGTTACATTTTCCTTCCTAGTGCATCATGGACAGCGACGTTTATCCTGTGAATCTTGCACATGCTCAGGAGCTAGTGCTTCAGAAAGTGTGCATATAAAAATAGTGTACATTTAGATAATGAAAGTGAATAGGAAAGTTATTTAAAATTGTGTGCTCTAACTGAATCATGAAAGTTTAATTTTGACTTGACTGGCCCTTAAAATCTGCCAGTAAACTAATATTATATAATTCTGCACATAATGGAGGCCATGGTTTTCTGGTGTAGGGAGTTAATGGCTTGTGCTAAAGGTATAGAGCTTTTGTTATATACAGTGTACGTTACCAGAAACCAGCATTACTCCAAAACAACAAAGCATCTCCATAACAGGGAATTTCTTCATGCTGTTTAATATTATAGAGAGTTTGGGATGTCTTAGAGTGAACAATTGGGTGTATTAAGTACCAAAAGGATGGCACAAAAGTTTGTTTTTTCTGTTATATTATTTTTATTAAAAGGTATAAACAGATTACACAAACAATAAGATAAATCAAAGTTAAGTCCAAAAAAGCAAACCAGTTATACATTGCTTATTCCAATGAGTAAAGCTTACAAATACTAACATTTAAATGGACGACTATTTTTGCATTACAAGTATCAAACATAATGTTGTAAGCTGTATTCACCGTTTGTTTAGCAAGTCTAATGGTATTCTAAATATCTGTACAACCAGAATGTCAGCATGACAGACTGGGCCCCAGTGGCAATAAAGCTTTCCAAATAATCCCAATGGTAATATTAGATTGCCATAAGGTTGTCAGTTATATTGGTATAAGGGAGTGTGAAATTCAGTGACGACAGGTGAATTATCCAAGACTAATGTGTGGCTGAAAACTAACAGTGGGTGTGTTAAGATTCCATGATTACACACACACAGTAACGACCGGCTCAATACCATTGTTAGCTTGTTTTCTTTCTCTCTATCTATAAATCACATTTCCCTTGAGATACGCAGAGTGAAATTTGTTTGTGACCAGGTTGACCCATTCTAACAAGGATTTAACAAGGATTGGATTTGGGATTTTTCCCAATACTAGGAACTAATGTCTCTTCACAAATAACCAGGATCTTAAAGTGTTAAAATTTACAAGATATTTTAACTTTGCCATTTAAAAGACATCACTGGAGATTAGAATAAAGGAGCTGTTTAAGCCCCCTTCCAAACTACACAAGAGCCCCCTTCCAAACTACACAAGAGCTTGGCATCGGGAGCTGGACTCTGAGCTCTCTAGAGAGGCATGGCTGCGGATTTTCCGTGCCGTAAAGACATTGTCAGTCTCTGCTCGTGTGCAAGAATCGCACTATAAATTCCTAAGCCGGTGGTATCTCACACCGTCTAGACTCAGAGCAATCTACCCGAGAGCTTCAGAGAAGTGCTGGAGGGGGTGCGGTGGCACTGGTACGATCTTGCATATCTGGTGGGACTGTCCGCTCCTGCTGGACTTCTGGTCCTCTGTCTGGCGGGAGATGCAGAAACTACTTGACCTTGAAATTCCAAAAATCCCAGAAATTTTGCTATTTCATTTCCCTGACAAAATAGAAAATAAGCTTAAAAGGAGCCTCCTGATGCTGATGTTATCGGGGGCTAAGAACCTGATACCTCAATGATGGAAGTCCCCCCAGATACCTACCCTTGCGGACTGGAGACAAAATGTGCAAAATACACTCCTCTTGGAGAAATATCATTATGTGAAGACCGCGACAATGGATGCATACACGGAAATGTTGCTGCTATGGGAGGGCCCCGGAACAGAGAGATGAGTGAGAGTTCTGGAACTTGGGTTGGGAGGTGATCCTTGGGTGATGGATGTCCTGTGCCCTAATTTTTTTTTTTTTTTTTTTTTTTTTTCTCTCTCATCCTCTCCTTACCCTTCCTGATATCTCTTTCCCCTTCACCTTCTCTTTACCCCTCCTAGTTTCTTCCCCTTCTTTCCTTTTCCCCTGCTTCTCATACAGCCACTGACCTGCCCCCGGTTCCCTCTAGTCCCCCCTGACTGTGTATATACTAGGGGGATTGGAGTACTTAGACTAGTGAGCTGTGCTGTGACCCGGGTAACACCTCGCATATCTGTATATCTTTCTTCTTTTAGACCTGAATTGTTTGTGTTTATATTTGTTACTTAAGCATCGTGTCTTTACCTTAAAAAGACATGTCATTAGTTGCTAGAAAATTCTTGAAAATGTATGTAAAGAGCTAATCATTTACCGACATCTTGTTTGACACCTCGCTAGTAGCAGACTGATGTTTTCTTCTATTTTACATAATGAGACCCATGTAATAGGGGTCTCTTAGACTGTTACATATTATTAACATCAGAATTTTTCTTTTATTTTACTTTCTTAATGGTGTAAAATGGTGTCTGTCATTGCAAATGTATCAATTGTATTATGAAAGTTTATTTTTCTCAATAAAGCTCTTTTAAAAATTAAAAAAAAAAAAAAAAAAAAGGAGCTGTTTAATTATCAGTTGTATAGAGTATCCAATATCATTTGTATGCCGATGACACCCAAAATCTACTTCTCTGCACCAGACCTATTCTCCTTCCTTGCCAACCCGTGTCACTAACTGTCTTTCTCACATCTCTTTCTGGATGTCCTCCTACTACCTCAAGCTAAATTTCTCCAAAACTGAGCTCCTCATTTTCCCCCCTTCTTCCAAAATCTCCACCCCCAATATCTCTATAACTGTCGACAACTCCATCATTACCCCTACCCCGCAAGCCCAATGTCTCTGGGTCACATTTGACTCAGATCTTTCCTTCACTCCTCACATTCAGTCATTGGCTAAAGCCTGCCACTTCCACCTTAAAAACATCTCCAAAATTAGACACTTCCTTACACAAGACACAACTAAGATTTTAATCCACTCTCTCATTCTTTCCCGCCTTGATTACTGCAACTCTGTCCTCTCTGGTCTCCCCACCTGCCGCCTAGCTCCCTTACAATCCATAATGAACGCCTCTGCCAGACTCATCTTCCTTACACGTCGCTCTTCATCTGCTGCTCCTCTCTGCCAATCCCTTCACTGGCTTCCTCTTGCCTCTAGGATCAAACACAAAATTCTCACTCAGACATACAAAGCCCTCAACTGCACTGCTCCCCCCTATATCTCAGACCTTGTCTCCAGATACTCTCCCTCCCGTCCCCTTCGCTCTGCTCATGACCTCCTACTCTCCTCCTCTCTGGTTACCTCATCGCACTCCCGTCTACAGGACTTCTCCAGACTGGCTCCCATCTTGCGGAACTCTCTGCGTCGCCCCACAAGACCCTAGTTTTGAAAGCTTCAAGTGCTTCCTAAAGACTCTACTGTTCAAGGATGCATACAACCTATGCTAACCTTACTTTATACCAGTTCCATTCCTCCATTGCTATCCCCTGAACCCCTTTAGAATGTAAGCCTAAGAGTCCAGCTGTTTGTAGATCACCCTCTTAAGAGTGGATTACAACAGTGCAACTCTTGGCAGGGCCCTCTACCCATTTGATCCCTTTAATTATATTGTTGTACTCCCCTTTGTTTATAGCGATGCGGAATCTGTTGGCGCTTTACAAATAACCGATAATATAGAGTCCCAGTTATTGTCGATGAACAGACGTCTCCAACAGATATGTAATAGGATTCCTCTCTCCTCACATCCCTCTAGCATCTGTTTGTTACTGTTGGCTAGAGCTCATGCAATCTATGCATCGTTAGATACCAGTGTGATACTATTTTAATGTTGTTTCCAATGTTTACCCAAGTTATTGTGTGTCCATGCAGTTTAAAGTTCTAAACATTTAGATTGCTTTTTATATACATTTTTCAATTCATGATATTGTTTAGTTTGATAATATTGGTATGGAATGAACATATTTGCAAGGAATCTAAGGATCATTTTACTAGTTGGAGCAGCACAATATAATTATTTACGTGTATACTTGAGTTTATATGACAAGACAATTGGAACAATGACAAAATACAAACAAATTATGAGACATTCCATAAACGAGGAGACATGGGAAATAAAGGAAGCCAGATGGATGCTCATCTCTGGTATGGCCAGTAAAAGTAGCTTGCTAAGCTCACCCAAAGACGGTAAAGAAAAGAATCCAGCACAAATACCTCGCATTCTGCTTGCATTTGTTTTTAACAGTTTTGTGCAAGAATAAACTGTGCAACTTATTTACCTTAATAAAATTATAATCAACTATAAATCAATTGTTATCTGATTTGTGAAGTATAAAACAGCCAAGCTGAAATTGCCCAGAGAGAAAATTAGAAGTCAAGTGAGAGATAAAAAAGGAGGAAAAAAAAAAAAAAAAAAGAAGGAAGAGTATCCAGGGGCAAGGATGGACACAATGCACTGGTGTCATTGGGTGGGTCACATTTTACAACAGAATTATATTGGTAAACCTTCCCACATCATTGTGAAAATCATGTTAGCCTATTTTGAGATAGAGATATCTTTCTTAAAGGGATACTAAACCCAACTTTTTTCTTGCATGATTCAGATAGAGCATGAGATTTTAAGCAACTTTCCAATTTACTCCTATTATCAATTTTTCTTTGTTCTCATGCTTTCTTGATTTGAAAAAGCAGTACTGTAAGCTTTTTTTGTTCAGCACCTGGGTAGCACTTGCTGATTTGTGGCTAAATGTAGCAAACCAATTAGCAAGCGCTACCCAGGTGCTGAACTAAAAATGGGCCAGCTCCTAATCTTTCATTACTGCTTTTTCAAATCAAGATAACATGAGAACAAAGGAAAATTGATAATAGGAGTAAATTAGAAAGTTGCTTAAAATTGCATGCTCTATCTGAATAATGAAAGAAAAAAAATTGGGGTTAGTATCCCTTTAATGCAAAGGGTTGGTGACATATCTTTTCCACTCAAGAAGGCTTGGGGTGTTTGACGTTTTCCAACATAGAAAACATTTTTAAGGGAAGATTAAAACATTTTCTATAAATAAGATATCCACAGTAGGTTCCTCATTGTCTGCTGCTTAATATCCCTCGCTTACAAGATCTAGATAGACGTATAGAAAAAAATAAATGCATTAAATGTTACCTCTGATGGGCTCAGCTGCTTTGTTCCAACATATGTGGCCCCAAAGTGATAGTTGGAGTCCCCAAGAGTACTGAGAGAAACTGTATGATTCACCTGAGAGAGAGCAAAGACAAAAGTTTATATCAGCTAAGGACCTCTATCCCGTTTTCCTTTCACACTAATGTACAAATCTCTCTCTGCAGTGCCATCTTCCACACAATTAAAAAGGACATGAAACCAAATAATTTCCTTTAATGATTGAGAGTGCATACAATTGTAAACAACTTTCCAATTTACTTCCATTATCAAATATGCTTCATTCGTGGTATCGTTTGTTGAAGGAACAGCAGTACTGAGCTAGATGAACACAATGGTTGAGCCAATAACAAGAGGCATATATAAGAAGCCACCAATCAGCTTTACTGCTCCTTAGCCTACCTAGGTATACTCTTTAACAAAGTATACAAAAACAAAATGAAGAAAATTAAATAGAAGCAAATTGAAAAAGTTGTTTACATTTGCATACTCCCATCTGAAATGAATGAAACCTTCATTCTGACTTTACTGTGCCTTTAATGCTGCTAATGAGCAATCAATATGCAACTAATTGAAGCACAGGCTTGTTCTTCAAACAATGAAATATATATTTTTTTTTTTAAATCTGCTTGCATCCTGTATAGCTTGATTAGCTTTGTGTTTATGTTTCCATTATCTGCATAAGACAATTCCATGCACAAACTTAATAGCAAATACATTCTCCGTTATATTAATCAGCATATATCATACCTGGAAATAGTTGCTCAGACCTTTATTTACAATCAGTTTTACACCCTCCATCTGGGCAGGAAATAATTCTGTGAGACAGAAGTGATGTCAAGTTATTACCTTTTAAAGATAGTCCATAGAAAATAATATTAGTTTATAACAAAACATTTTTACCAATGTCCCACTTAGTGGCCAAAATTGCAATAAGCACTTTGTATCCTTTTTCAATAATACAATTGATACAATAATGACTCATTGTCTGTTAGATTATTAGGTATGTTAAGTAGCAATGAATGTCAAATCCTATGAAAATAAATTAAATAATATAGTAACACCACAAAATTCACCTTTACACTTGCGATGACATTCCTCAAAGGTACCAGGGTTGGGTAAGCGATCTTCTTCCGTTTCTTTCTTGTCTGTAGTTGCGCTAAGGCCAGTTACAGGTGGCATAGTAAAACCTGGAGGAACAGACACCAACCCTGGGCCTGGAGCTGGAGGAGGGGAAGGAGAACTTGCAGCAAAAACATTACCCATCTTGACCCTAGAATTTAAACAGAAAACATATATTTTACTATGGAAAATAAACCCCTTCCAGCACTCTATTAGAAGGTATAAAAAGATTACCCAGAATCTAGTCAAGGACTATAATTAAGCACATAACTCACAAACTCTGGACAGGTTATGACAAATTGGCAGCATAAGGATAAATATATAGATGCTACTAGCAATGCCAACAGCTTCTAGGAACACAAAGTCAATACCCTTTTTACACATGCAATAACTTAGTGGGATGGACAAAAACTGATATGACTTTAGAATCAGAGAAACATTCAGATTTAAAAAATAAAAGAAGAAAGTAAAATTGTATGAGCCTGGATTCCAGACATTTGGTTATCACTGTTGACTGTTAGTAATTGTGCTAATAAGACAAAATAGAAGATACAGTCAAAGGATCACAGAGAAGGCACAATCCAAATCTAACAAAAATAAAAAAATCATTCAAATTGTCTCCTGTAAGCTGAAAACATAAAGCTAAAATTCCAACTGGTTTCATCTGAGATCATGACAGTAGACGCATGACTACCATCTACTTAGTCTCAGAGCAAGACTATCCAGTGCGTATCAAGGGCTAACTATTTGCACACAAATGCCCACAAGGGGATATCCATAAAATCTGTCAAATCCCATAACCCATGGCTCCTAAAATGTCAGTTCTGGCTCCTTAGCATGGATGTTTATATATATTTGTCAACCCAGACACTAAAACCTGGGGTAACTCCCGCCTGAGGATGAATATTATAATACCGGGACACTAATCTGCCAAATGAAAAAGAAAAAAAAGTTATATTGATCGTGATGCAGGTACATAATATAGTTCTGTTCAAAAAGAGAAGAGAGAGAAGAGGCGCCAAATGGTGTGTATCGTTTTGAATTCAGTAGGCCTTGCCCCCAAATAAAAACTACTTACAAAATTTCCAGCACTTGAGAAGTGCCACAAATGCCTTCTGAACTGTTAGCAGCCGTCCAGCTAGCTGATATGTATCAAAATTGCTTCTATACTGTGCTGTTCAAGACAAAAAACACAAAAGTGCCACAATAGTGTGTATCAGTGTGATCATTTGATATAGCGCAACAAATGAAATATACTCACAAGATGTAGGGCACTTGAGAAGTGCCACAAAAGCCTCCTGGACACTTGTCAGCTGTCCAGCTCACTGATGGAATCGATATCCCCTTGGTTCACTTGTTCAGCTCACAAACGAACTCTAATGTAGCACACTAGAATCTCCCTGCAGCTCAATATTCGGATGAGTGCAAGTATGGCTACCAGTGTTGGATGTGCAAAGTTGCTAAAGATTGCCGTGCTACTAGTACTGGTTAGTTAAAAATAGAAATTTATTAAAAACAATGTTACACTACGCGTTTCCCGGTTACTCAGACCGCTTCCTCAGGTGTAATTCCAGATACAAAGTAGCAAAATTTTATAGCCCATTATCGGCGTCTAACCCGACCCAGGGCGCATGCGTGAGCAACTAAAGAAACATTAGCCAATCAGTGCCTTAGTTGAGTTCCTCTCTAATATAATTGGTTCTCTCTTAGGGGCTTGGCCAATGACGTGCCCGCTATCTGATGTGTAATGTTTGTCATCGGCACTCGTGTCAGTTTTTAAACTGACAGTTAAACTTATCGTAGGTATTACAATACCAGAGTGGTACATTTTTATTATAATATTGCCTACTTTGGCACCAATTTACTAAAGTTAGTTGATCAAGCATTTACAAATAATATAAAATATTTTATAATAATAATATATAGAAACAATATCACCATGCATATGTTTGTGTTGTGACTCATTTATAAACCTCTATATGTATTATCTGATTTTAATGTCGCTGTAATCGGACAGATCCACATATACTTGTGACTAAACTGATGATAGGTTGATATTGGTGATACTCTTAAAAATTGGCATTAATCTTGAAGAAAAATGTATATATAAAATATTGATAATAATATATAACTTAAATGTATATTAATCTCAAATATGATCCAAATACAAATGATATATAACGAATAAGTTATAACTTGACTGTTATTGCGAATGACCTATACTGCAGCTGTTGATGTATAGGTCCTATATCTTAATTGAAAGCAGCCATGTCTATATTTTCGTTTAAGCCATAGGGTTGGAGAGTCTTGAGCTTCCAAATCCAAAATGTCTCTCTCTGCCTTAGATGGGTTAACCTATTCCTACCCCATTTGGGAGCAATCTGTTCTAAAGGAAAAATGTTAAATAAATCAGTTTGTCCATCATGACAGTTTTTACTGTGTCTTGGGACACTATGATTGGCCACCCCATTTTTTATATTTCTATTGTGTTCCCCCCATCTCTTCTTTAGGGGTCTTGAGGACCTACCAATATACTGAATTCCACATTGACACTCAAGGAGATATACCACATAACTTGAATCACAAGTGAATCTAGAATTTATTTCAAATTCTTCCTTAGTGGAAGCAGATTGAAATTTTGTCCTATTCCCTGAAGTGTACTTACAAAGACCACAATTTGGTCGATTGCATCTATAAAAACCCCTTTTACCCATCGGCCAACTATTTTTGATGGTTCTTATGTTGCTACCTTTGGTATATTTCTTCATTACCACCTTGCTCGGTGCTAATTTATTTTTTAAAGTAGGAGCTCTCTTAAAAGTGCAGATGGGGAACTCTTCTAAAATATTTTTCAGAATGCAATCATTTTTTAAAATATACCAGTGTTTGCACAAAATGTGTTTAATTTTGTGGTGGTTGCTATTAAATTTGGTGATAAATCTTAAATTGTTAGATTTGGACTGTGTATTTTTGGATTCATTACCACTATTTTCATTAATGCCTTCATGTTTCTTTTTAAAAAATTCCTCTCTATCTTTGATCCTTGCTTTTCTATAGCCTTCTTCAATTAGGTCTCTTGGGTATCCCTTTTCTAGAAATCTTGATCTAAGAGTCTCTGCCTGATCATCAAAACTATTTAAAGTTGTACAATTTCTGCGGATCCTTGAAAACTGGTTGTATGGTATATTTTTTACCCAGGCTTTGTAATGATTACTTTTATAGTTTAAATAACTATTAGTGTCAACTGATTTGAAATATGTTTTTGTGGTTACTCGTCCATACACATCCCAGCTCAATACTAAATCCAGAAATTCTATGGAGTTCCTATTGATATTTGATGTTAATTTGAGGCCCATATTATTATTGTTTAAAGATGTGATAAATTTCTTAACAGAGTCTTCTGTGCCATCCCATACCAGTAATAGGTCATCAATGAAACGGCCATAGTACACCAGGCCCGCCCCCAGAGGAGACTTGTAAATATATTTCTCCTCAAATATCCCCATAAACAAATTAGCAAAGCTGGGGGCAAACCTGGTGCCCATGGCCGTTCCCTTGATTTGTAAAAAGAACCTCTCCTGGTACACAAAATAATTGTGTTTTAACACAAAAGATATGGCTTCTAATAAAAATTGTCTTTGTTTGGATGGTAGATATTGATCCCTTTTTAAAAACTCATCAATTGCTTCTAAGCCCAGACTGTGACAGATATTTGAATATAAAGAGGATACATCACATGTACACCAAATAAGATCTCGCCCTGCTTTTTCAATTTTAGAGATCTTCGATATAAGATCTGGGGTATCTTTAATATAAGATTCTAGGCCCATAACCGGCACGTCATTGGCCAAGCCCCTAAGAGAGAACCAATTATATTAGAGAGGAACTCAACTAAGGCACTGATTGGCTAATGTTTCTTTAGTTGCTCACGCATGCGCCCTGGGTCGGGTTAGACGCCGATAATGGGCTATAAAATTTTGCTACTTTGTATCTGGAATTACACCTGAGGAAGCGGTCTGAGTAACCGGGAAACGCGTAGTGTAACATTGTTTTTAATAAATTTCTATTTTTAACTAACCAGTACTAGTAGCACGGCAATCTTTAGCAACTTTGCACATCCAACACTGGTAGCCATACTTGCACTCATCCGAATATTGAGCTGCAGGGAGATTCTAGTGTGCTACATTAGAGTTCGTTTGTGAGCTGAACAAGTGAACCAAGGGGATATCGATTCCATCAGTGAGCTGGACAGCTGACAAGTGTCCAGGAGGCTTTTGTGGCACTTCTCAAGTGCCCTACATCTTGTGAGTATATTTCATTTGTTGCGCTATATCAAATGATCACACTGATACACACTATTGTGGCACTTTTGTGTTTTTTGTCTTGAACAGCACAGTATAGAAGCAATTTTGATACATATCAGCTAGCTGGACGGCTGCTAACAGTTCAGAAGGCATTTGTGGCACTTCTCAAGTGCTGGAAATTTTGTAAGTAGTTTTTATTTGGGGGCAAGGCCTACTGAATTCAAAACGATACACACCATTTGGCGCCTCTTCTCTCTCTTCTCTTTTTGAACAGAACCTGTGACGGCCAACACCTTTCTGGAATGAGATTGCTGCCTGGAGATTACAAACACCTCTGAGAGTGTGGACTATCTTATTATACATTGTTAGAGAGATAGTTTATTCATTATAACAAACTATATCATACTCAAATCCTCTTAACTGAACAAGTTATACATCTATTTGTAGGTTATCAATACTGTTCTTGTTGTATCAATGCCAATAGTAACAACTTTTCTATGACAATTTTACAGCACATTATACACCAATACTGGCGGATTATTACTAGTATTTGAGGGCGCCTCTAATTTTATTTTTAACAATTTACATAATATAGTGCATTCTTTGTCAGATTAGCATCACTCCATTTATCACACCTGCAAGTGCAACAGGGAGCAGTGATGGAACGCTTAGTACAAAAGGAACAATAAAGCCATTTCTTGTGTTGCATTTAAAGTAAGACATTGTGAAATGTAATACAGTTTTTGAAAAACATTTGTTCCTGTGCTGGAAATTAAATTAAAAAGGGGGGGGGGGGCAGGAAAAAGCGCTCTGTGAAAAAGAGCTGACCACTAGATATTAGAAACCTAATTAGGTGTGTATATTAATGTGAAATGAAGTTACTTGTATGTGCAATTAATATTGCCGTTTTTAAGGAAAAACCAGAGCATAGGTTTCACTATGTCCACTCCCACTTTAGTCCTATTGGACCAATTTTCTGACCTACCCGCAATCTTTTCACATATGTTTCCTATATAAGGGTGATTATTAGTCTCAGTAGGCATCTTGATAAAGGCAGTTAGGTCTGCCGAAACACACAGAGTTTGCTTACTGATATTCTGTATTTTGCACCACTATTGGGAAATATACTTGCTTCACACAGGTTCATCTCTATCTCTAAATATTAGAGTATTGACATATGAATAATCCCTGTTTATAGCCTGTATTCCCTACCGTGATCCTATCAGGTTCATTGTTGGTTTTGTAAGCTATACGAACAAACTATATGTATAATTCCTGTTGTGTAAAACACTGTCTTAATGCATCCTGCTGGAAAGAGCTACATTGAGCCACAATTGAGCAACCCCAGTTGTCTCATAACTAATCTGGATCTAAGCATAAAAAAAACAAATTTTGTTTCTACTCGACATTGGATTACTGTTGATGTCAAAGGATTACTGTTGATGATAGATCAGTGAAGCACGCTATCCTGATCACGTGATTTGACGCCATCACTCTCTCGGATCTCACTACGGAACCAGGATGCTATCTGTACACTCTAGGAACAGTGAGTTTTTACATCCCACTCCACCGATAAGCTGTGCACAGCCGAAGATACCGACACATTCTCTACACACAGACTTATATCAGCATACTACTCCCACTATCATTTACAGTTGTGCTCATAAGTTTACATACCCTGGCAGAATTTATGATTTCTTGGCCATTTTTCAGAGAATATGAATGATAACACAAAAACTTTTCTTTCACTCATGGTTAGTGTTTGGCTGAAGCCATTTATTATCAATCAACTGTGTTTACTCTTTTTAAATCATAATGACATCAGAAACTACCCACATGACACTGATCAAAAGTTTACATACCCTGGTGATTTGGGCCTGATAACATGTACATAAGTTGACACAAAGCGGTTTGAATGGCTATTAAAGGTAACCATCCTCACCTGTGATCTGTTTGCTTGTAATTAGTGTGTGTGTATAAAAGGTCGGTGAGTTTCTGGACTCCTGACAGACCCTTGCATCTTTCATCCAGTGCTGCACTGATGATTCTGGATTCTGAGTCATGGGGAAAGCAAAAGAATTGTCAAAGGATCTGCAGGAAAAGGTAGTTGAACTGTATAAAACAGGAAAGGGATATAAAAAATATATCCAAGGAATTGAGAATGCAAATCAGAAGTGTTCAAACTCTAATAAAGAGGTGGAAAAT
The DNA here is from genome assembly GCF_027579735.1 of Bombina bombina. Taxonomy (NCBI): domain Eukaryota; kingdom Metazoa; phylum Chordata; class Amphibia; order Anura; family Bombinatoridae; genus Bombina; species Bombina bombina. The sequence continues at coordinate 209,543,436 of NC_069506.1, forward strand.
GAGGAGTTCTGTTGAAACCAAACCACTGTCAGGTAGACCAACTAAAATTTCAGCCACAACTGCCAGGAAAATTGTTCGGGATGCAAATACAAACCCACAAATAACTTCAGGTGAAATACAGGACATGTGGTGTGGCTGTTTCAAGATGCACAATAAGGAGGCACTTGAAGAAAGATGGGCTGCATGGTCAAGTGGACAGAAGAAAGCCATTACTACGCAAATGCCACAAAGTATCCCACTTACAATACGCCAAACAGCACAGAGACAAGCCTCAAACCTTCTGGCACAAAGTCATTTGGAGTGATGAGACCAAAATTTAGCTTTTTGGCCACAACCATAAACGCTACATTTGGAGAGGAGTCAACAAGGCCTATGATGAAAGGTACACCATTCCTACTGTGAAACACGGAGGTGGATCACTCATGTTTTGGGGATGTGTGAGCTACAAAGGCACAGGAAATTTGGTCAGAATTAATGGCAAGATGAATGCAGTATGTTATCAAACAGAATGCCTCATTTTCCACTTCTTGATTAGAGTTTGAACACTGCTGATTTGCATTCTCAATTCCTTGGATATCTTTTTATATCCCTTTCCTGTTTTATACAATTCAACTACCTTTTTACCACAGATCCTTTGACAATTCTTTTTCTTTCCCTATGACTCAGAATCCAGAAACATCAGTGCAGCACTGGATGAAAGATGCAAGGGTCTGTCAGGAGTCCAGAAACTCATTGACCTTTTATACACGCACACTAATAAGAAAACAGATCACAGTTGAGGATGGTTACCTTTAATAGCCATTCAAACCCCTTTGTGTCAACGTGTGTGCATGTTATTAGGCCAAAATCACCAGGGTATGTAAACTTTTGATCAGGGTCATTTGGGTAGTTTCTGTAGTCATTATGATTTAAAAAGAGTAAACACAGTTGATTGATAATAAATGGTTTCAGTCAAACACTAACCATGAGTGAAAGAAAAGTTTTTGTGTTATCATTCATATTCTCTTAAAAATAGCCAAGAAATCATAAATTCTGCCAGGGTATGTAAACTTATGAGCACAACTTATATGTGCCGAGTTCTATTTTTTTTGTTAAAACACATTTTTATTCATATGCGTATTTGTGTACACCTCCTTTGCTTTATTAGCTTACTGACATATCCACCCGTTTAGATTAGCATTTATTTTAGTTTGGTGTATATACATCAATTTTCTCATTGGTATCTATTTCAATATAAGTTCCATCGCAATATTACCATACTTATCGGTCCTTGCTTATAATGTAGTATTAGTCCTTTTTACATTGTTATATAGATGCCGACATCATTTTTATCAATTGTTTTATATTATAGTTTGTTTTTTTACAAACATTGTTGATTTGCCTATAATTTTATTAAATTTTGCTATATCAATCCTATATTCACTTTTATCTATATACATATTTAATTACATTTGTTATTTAATTATTTCTTTATTACAAGTAACTTAATTTCACATAAATATACACACCTAATTAGGTTTCTAATATCTAGTGGTCAGCTCTTTTCACAGAGCGCTTTTTCCCACCCCCTTTTTTTTTATTCTTTGTCATAGATCACTTTTTGGAGATAATTGTGATCATTTAGGGATTTTACCTTTGACCACATCTAGGTAGCTCTCACACCACACTCTGTTTGCCTACCCTGAAAATTAAATAGAAATAATAAAATGCAGCCAATTTGTTGCAGATAATAGGATAGCATCCCCACAAAGTAAACATATTCACGATCTCTTCCTTATGTACTTAAAGTGAATGTAAATTTTGATGCTAAAGTGTCTGGTTTTTAAAAATTTGATTAAAAACAGGGGCACTTTAATTCATCAAAATTTATATTTCACTCCTGTTGTGAAAAAAAACATCTTACCTTTTAAACTTGACAGCTGATCCAGCTTCCTCCAGTCGTCACAAGCCATTTCTAATGTCAGAAATGATGGATGGGTCATCTTCCAATCACGGCTTCCCCCTGGGGGAATCAGTGTCTGATTCAATGCCGTGATTGGAGGAAGCCGGATTCCTCATTTTAGACCCAGGCTTTCAGACGGGTGGAGGAAGCTGGATCTGCTGTCAAGATTAAAAGGTAAGTTTTTTTTTTCACAACACGAGTGAAATGTAAATTTTAATGAATTAAAGTGCCCCTGTTTTTAATTGAATTTTTAAAAAACGGGCACTTTAGCATCAAAATTTACATTCACTTTAAATAAAAAACAAAATGAAAATAAAAAAAAATAAAAAAAAAGACAGCTGTAATTTTTCAATTAAATAAAAATGCAGCCAGGCAGTGGTTTGGTGCTTTAATAATACCGAGAACTACTTTTCTAAATCCTCGAGTCTCTGCTTCCTTTAGTTTGCATAGGAGTATTTTTTCGGTCCCTATAAAGGGGAAGTACTAAACGGAATGAAAGAAAGAATGACAGAAAGGAATACCAATAGACTAACAAGAGGGAAAATCAAAACTGTCATGCAAAGGAAACCATGAAACTTTTCACAGGTACAGAACAGCAGGTTCTAAGAGAGATTAAAGGGACACTGAACCCAAAAAAATTTCTTTCGTGATTCAGATAGAGCATGCAATTTTAAGCAACTTTTTAATTTACTCCTATTATTTTTTTTCGTTCTCTTGCTATCTTTATTTGAAAAAGGCATCTAAGCTATTTTTTTGGTTCAGCACAATGGACAGCACTTGTTTATTGGTGGGTGAATTTATCTACCAATCAGCAAGAACAACCCAGGTTGTTCACCAAAAATGGGCTTGCATCTAAACTTACATTCTTGCTTTTCAAATAACGATACCAAGAGAATTAAGAAAATGTGATAATGGGAGTAAATTAGAAAGTAGCTTAAAATTGCATGCTCCATCTGAATCACGAAAGAAAAAAATTGGGTTCAGTATCCCTTTAAGTGTTATACAAAATGATACATATAAATTACAAAATTGACTGACCACAGAATGTAATGGGAAGGGAAAAAAGTTACTTGCACACAAAATTCTGAGATTTATGACATAACAAAAAGGTTCTAAATTGGCATCAATCTAAGAAATCCTGAAGCCTGACAAAAGCAGAGGTATAGTGAATAGGACTTGACAAATAATGTAAAACCAGTGGTCCTAGAATTCTACTCACAACTTCTGTTTGAGCCATTCTGTAAATATATTACACAAGTACCCTTGACTGCATCCTGAATAAACCTTCTGGCTCTAAAGTATAATATTTATGTTTTTACCTCTGGCCTAACATTTTCCTGTACCCTGACAGATAAAGTCGCCGGTCACTTTTGCATTAGTGCAGGCCTATGGAGCAATATCTGCAGATTATTAAACTATATACCTTATATTGTATTATGTGCTAAGTACATATGTATAACTTCAATACTATATCATCACAGCGGTGATGATACATTGTGTTTTAATGATTTATAATTACACTAAAATGTGCCACCTCCTGAAATCAGAGCTGACATTCAATTCAATCAAATTCATAGCTCTCAGGCTCTAGAACCCGGACAGTCGAGCCATGACACAGGCCCTGCCCTACATTCTTTACATTTCCTTGCGCATCATATTTTATATATATTAATAAGCCCAAAAAATCCTTCTCACCTCTTTCCTCCGCTCTCCCCAGCAGTCTCTATGAACCTCACTCACTTAACCACGATAAGATCAACCTAACCCACTGGTTTAGAAACACCCGCCCAATCTCTCTAACTATTGGTTAAAATAAAATACCACACCTCCTAGCCGAATAATGATTGGAGATAAGTCCTGTCATTAAACCGGCACAGTACAGCGCTTCCTAACTTGCTAAAAACTATGCTCACATTGGTTCTCGCTCTACAATTCCGTGCTGCCATTGGCTAGAACCGGCATTGAGGTCGCAGGGCAAGGGCATACGAACCACCCCACAGTTCCACGCGCTGTGTGACCTCAGTAGCCATCTTGAAATTGGTTGTCATGGTACCTTTAACGTCACCAAGCTATTACGGCTCAGAAAAATGACGTACAAACTACATTTTTACTAAGCGTTATTATTAAAGACAATACAATACCGTAAAATATATGTTTATGCGTATATAACGCTCAAAACTATAGCAATTTAAACTCCCAATGTGCAAATTGCGGTTCTTTAGGGCGCTCAAAAGGCAGGGCAGGTTTGGTCTCTGAATAGTAGCGTTTTCGACGACAAGGAAGTTGGTTTCTTATTTAAGCTGTTTCTTATTCGTGAAATTCTGTTTCTTATTCAATTTTTTTTGTCAGACTGCTTTAAAATAAAATAAAAAAAATAGGTTTTCTTTAAATAATAATATGATTCATATAATGTTACAACAATGGATATACACACTGGGAAAAAAGGGCATATGTTGGCACCACAAATATTACTATTTTGAATAAGTAACTGATATTTTCAAAGGGTTAATGACCATTGGGCCACTGATTTCACTATGAATATATACAGGGTAGATTCCCCTTCATGACATGCAATTGTTTTTAGCCTGGCCCAATGGCGTTTTGGGCACATAAATTGATGCCAACCCTGGCATAGTTGCTGTAATTCTCATTTTTGAATAAGTAACTGATATTTTCGAAGGGTTAATAACCATTGGGCCACGGATTTCACTATGAATATACAGGGTATATCCCCCTCCATGACATGCAATTGTTTTTAGCCTGGCCCAATGGTGTTTTGGGCACAGAAATTGAGGCCAACCCAGGCGTAGGTTCTCTAATTCTTATATTAGAATAAGTAACTGATATTTTCAAAGGGTTAGTATCCATTGGGCCACTGATTTCACTATAAATCTATACAGGGTAGATTCCCCTTTATGACATGCAAATGTTTTTAGCCTGGCCCAATGGCGTTTTGGGCACAGAAATTGATGCCAACCCTGGCATAGGTATTGTAATTCTCATTTTTGAATAAGTAACTGATATTTTTAAAGGGTTAATAACCATTGGGCCACTGAAGTCACTATGAATATATACATGTTATATCTCCCTTATGACATGCAATTGTTTTTAGCCTGGCCCAATGGTGTTTTGGGCACAGAAATTGATGCCAACCCTGGCATAGGTGCTCTAATTTTTATATTAGAATAAGTAACTGATATTTTCAAAGGGTTAATAACCATTGGGCCACTGATTTCACTATGAATATATACAGGGTAGATCCCACTCCATGACATGAAATAGTTTTTAGCCTGGTCCAATGGTGTTTTGGGCACAGAAATTGATGCCAACCCTGGCATAGGTGCTCTAATTCTCATTTTTGAATAAGTAACTGATATTTTCAAAGGGTTAATGACAATTGGGCCACTGATTTCACTATGAATATATACAGGGTAGATCCCCCTCCATGACATGCAATTGTTTTTAGCCTGGCTCAATGGTGTGTTGGGCACAAAAATTGATGCCAACATTGGCATTGGTGCTGTAATTTCAATTTTTGAATAAGTAACAGATATTTTTGAAGGGTTAATAACCATTCGGCCACTGATTTAACTTTGAATATATACAGGGAAGATCCCCCTCCATGACATGCAATTGTTTTTAGCCTGGCCCAATCGTGTTTTAGGCACAGAAATTGATGCCAACACTGGCATAAGTGCTGTAATTACCATTTTTGAATAACTGAAAATTTGAAAAGAACAAGAGAGGCGCCTGTGTGTATCGGTAATAATATAATATGTTCACCATCTATGATCCCTAATCAGGGTGCTCACATTTGTGAAGAGCACCCAGACAGTGCTATTAGGAACAGACTGGATATTTAACAGGGAACCAGCTCACTGATTAGCCTGGATATAGGAACAAGATATCATCAGAGTCTGGAGAGAGAAAACAGACAGAGCTCCTGTGTGTATCAGTAGTATAACCAGGTATGGTCATTGTATATATCCCTAGTCAGGGTACTCACATTTATGAAGAGCGCTCAGACAGTGCTATCAGAGGCAGACTTGATATTCAACAGTTCACTGGACCTATCGATAGCAGGAACCCAGATACGCTTGAGTTTCTGTGGTGATGAATACTAAAAAGTGCTAAGTAGATGCTGCAGTATATGCAGCCAAGGGCTCCCTTGGGGAGTGGTAGATAGTAGATAGGCGAGTAAGGCAAGTTTGGTCCCAATGTTAAATAAAATGATATAAAAAAGATTTATTAAAATTCAAAATGTATATAAAAACAAAAGAACCATAAGGTAGGGAATGCTAGCTACCCTCCTTATAAAATGCAGATATTTTCGAAGGGTTAATAACCATTGGGCACTGATTTCACTATGAATATATACAGGGTAGATCCCCCTCCATGACATGCAATTGTTTTTAGCCTGGCCCAAGGCGTTTTGGGCACAGATAATGATGCCAACTAGGGCTGCACCTAGCGATTATTTTCATAATTGATTAATCGGACGATTATTTTTTCGATGAATCGACTAATCGGATAAAAACATTTTTTATTTTATTCCTGTATTTAAAATAGATTCCACATACAGAGTGTTACAAATGATAAAACTTCAAACTTTATATTAACACAACTGTTGGTCCAATTTGTAAGCAGCAGGGCACATTTTTATAATTAAGCAAAACAAAACCACAAACTTTTGGAAAAGAGGTAAAGCTAGAAAGATATAGACTATCACTGACTATACTATTCTGTTAGGAACTTTTGCATTGAAATGCAAAAATGTCAAACATACCGACATGCTCCTGGCTGAGGCTGGCATACTTTTTTTGCAAGCTATTTTGCCTGCAGCAGAGAAGATGCGCTCAGATGGTGTTGAGGTGTCTGAGATGCATAAGAAGGGTTTTGCCAAGGTGGGATATTTACCAATGCAAAGTGATTTCTTCCTTGCATGGGGCCTCTCAATAATGTAAACCTGGACTTCATTCTAACATAAAACATCTTAAACTTCTATATGCTATGGTAAATAACCAGCTATAAGGTTAGGGAAAACAATATCTAGTCTGCTCTTAAAATAACAAATATATACTTAGAGGTTGAATCTGGTACAAATCACAATTTATTAAAAATAAAAAAACAACAAGCTCAGCACTATATCATGCAAAGCATAGTCCCCAAAACCCTGATTTAATATAAACAATCCAAATGATGACTCCTATTATTTCTGGGTTGCACATAAGCCAGGAGTAGTTGTATACTTAAAAGGAAACTTATACTATCCTGAAAAAGTGAAAAGTAAATGTCTGTAGCCGTAATTTAAGATAAGGACACAAACATAAAACACAATACCATGTTCAGGAGTTCATCAGAGTGAAGCATCTGGTGCTGTGTGCAAACCAACTGATCGTAGACCAACTAATCGATTATGAGATTCGTTGACAACTATTTTCATAATCGATTAGTTGTTGCAGCTCTAATGTCAACCCTGGCATAGGTGCTCTAATTCTCATTTTTGAATAAGTAACTGATATTTTCAAAGGGTTAATAATAGGGATGGGCGAATGTGTAAATTTCCGAATTCAAATGTTAGAACGAATGTTATTACCGAAATTCGAATTATAAATCTGAATGTTGATAAGAACGAATATTCTTAAAAATTCTATAATCAAATGCTATTTACAGTTTTCGAATGTCACTTTTGAATTTGAATGTGTATAATTATATCGAATGTCCACATTCAAAATTTCGAATTTAACAAATACTATTCAGAAGTTCAATAGTTCATGTGGTAGGGAGGGAATCTAGTAAATTGATACATTATAAATACAAATATATCATTTAGAATGTTTCTATATAGAATATTGCATAATTCCAATATTACATTTAAAGAAAGCATTAGAAATACTGTTACAAATATAAATTCAAATTTTTCTAAACAAATATTTTCAAATGTAATCGTAAAATTTGAAACCGAACATTCGAAAATCGAATGTTAGAATGTTATGTAATCATTCGAAATTTGATTAGAACGAATGTGTTAAAATTCGTTTCATTTTTCGAATGTTGCAAAACATTCGCCCATTACTAGTTAATAACCATTGGGCTACTGATTTCACTATGAATTTTGAAAATATGTTACTTATTCAAAAATGATAATTACAGCATCAATGCCAGTGTTGACATCAATTTCTGTGCCCAAAACACCATTGGGCCAGGCTAAAAACAAATGCATGTCATGGAGGGGGGGTCTACCCTGTATATATTCATAGTGAAATCAGTGGCCCAATGGTTATTAACCCTTTGAAAATATATGTTACTTATTCAAAAATGGTAATTACAGCACCAATGCCAGTGTTGGCATCAATTTCTGTGCCCAAAACACCATTGGACCAGGCTAAAAACAATTGCACGTCATGGAGGGAGATCTACCCTGTATATATTTAGAGTGAAATCAGTGGCCCAATGGTTATTAACCCTTCGAAAATATCTGTTACTAATTAAAAAATGGTAATTACAGCACCCATGCCAGTGTTGGCATCAATTTATGTGCCCAAAACACCATTGGGCCAGGCTAAAAACAATTTCATGTCATGGAGAGGGATGTACTCTGTATATATTCATATTGAAATCAGTGGCCCAATGGTTATTAACCCTTCGAAAATATCTGTTACTTATTCCTTGACCCTTATTTTTACTCCTCTATTTCTTATTCTGATATTTATTTGCTTATGTATTGAACAGCAGACCGATCTGGTTGATGCTAAAAAAATTTTTAACATGGTCTATAAGAGTTCCCAGTCCAAAAATATGAATTAATATCTCTGGTCTACTGACACTCCACCTGCAGCAGCTTCCGGAGTATAGCAGGCTTACTATTTCAGCTGAAGTCCATGAAGATCCTACCTCACCCCTTTCTTATATCACTAAAGAATATCTTAAAACACTTTCCTCCAAAGACGATATCAAAGAAGTTATACAAGAAGTCAAAAATGTATTTGGGGAGCTACACAAGGACTTAAATGCCCTAGACCAAAAAATTGTACAAATTGAATCCAAGGAAGAAGGACTCTATGCAGAAGTCCAACAATCTTTCTAAGAATTCCAGCATCACTTTGTGATGATTCATACACTAATGGATAGATTTGAAGATTTGGAAAATCGTAGCAGGAGGAATAATCTCAGGATTAGAGGGGCACAGAGTCAATCACCCCATCATCTTTAATGAGATAGCTACAGGCTTTGTTCTGCGCCTCCTGTGTATATATTGTGAGAGAAAGAGCCCATAGAGCACTCCGCCCATGACCCAAACAAAAATCTGCTCCCAGAGATATCATCCTTAAATTCTTAAACTTTAAGAAAAAAGAGGAAAATCTTGCAGTGTTGCAGGGCAAAACATACTACCATGCATGCCAGCATTGAATTGCTGGTCTTCTCAGACCTTAGCCCGACAACCTTGCAGTAGCAGAGAGAATTGAAATACTTAACTTATGTCCATATAACTTATGGCAATGCCCTACAAAAGGCACTGTTTAAGGGCTATTGGTAGTTTATTCTAGATTAGGTTTTTTATTTTGGGGTGTTTTTTTTATTATTTTTGATAATTTGTTTGTTATTTTGTGTAATGTTTTTTTTTTTTCGTTTTGGGGTGGGTTTTTATTTTTAGATTAGGGCTTGCGCAGCAAAAGTGCTAAATGCATATATCCCAAAACTTGTTTCAGACTAAGACAGGGTGTATAAAATTTGTTACAAAAAATCCTTTGTGAAAAATCTACCCTTGGCAAGGGTCCCACTATATGCAGATATCACAAAGTTTAAGGTTTAGTAACCATCTTAAAGTTCAAGATTTGTAGTAAGAAAACAGAGGGCTTACCACTCCAGTGACGACCTGTAGTTGTAATGGTCAATCGTGGGAATCACTACTCCCGTTACTGTTGCAATAGTAGCACACCTTTATCCTTGCACCAACAAATGCATACTTCGGAGCAATTCCGGCGTTCCGTCCTCTGTATACACAACAGGTAAGTACCTCTGTTGTGGGCTGTCCCGATGTTGGAGCTGCTAGGGCTCTCCTTGACCCTCAAGTACGATAAAACAATTGATACACAGGACATTAAATAAAGTGAAATTTTAACGTTATATATATATATCTCTCTCTCTATCCTGATCTCGTTGGATTTGTGTTCCTGTGTACCAAAAGCGCTAAATGCCCTTTTAAGGGCAATGCCCATATAAATGCCCTTTTCAGGGCAATGAGTAGATTAGGTTTTACTTTATTTTTATTTTGGGGGGGGTGGGGGTTTGTATACTGTTAGGGGTGTTTGTTTTCTTTTGTAGCAAAAGAGCTGCTAACTTTAGGGCAATGCCCTACAAAAGGCCCTTTTAATCTATTCTAGATTAGCCTTTTTTATTTTGGGGTGTTTTTTTTTAAAGGGTATTAGAATATGAATCATTTTTATTTTTTTGGATAATTTTGTTTATTATTTTTTGTAATGGTAGGTTTTTCTATTTTTTTGTAATTTTAGGTTTTAGTGTAAGGCAGGTGAGGTTTTATTTCACAGGTAAGGTTATATTTATTTTAACTAGGTGGTAGTTAATACCTATTTACTAACTATTCGACCTAGTTAAAATAAATACAAACTTACCTGTGAAATTAAAATAAAACCTAAGTTATAACTATTAGTTATATTGTAGCTAGCTTAGGTTTTATTTTACAGGTAAGTAAGTATTTAGTTTTAAATAGGTATTATTTAGTTAATAATTGTAACTTTAGTTTAGCTCTATTTTAATTATGTTAAAGTTAGGGGGTGTTAGGTTTAGGGTTACGTTAGGGTTAGGTTTAGGGGTTAATATAGTTTAATTTAGGTTGCTGCGATGTGGGGGGTTAGCGGTTTAGGGGTTATTAGGTTTATTTAGTGGTAGTGATGTGGGAGGCCAGAGGTTTAGGGGTTAATACCTTTATTTATTGACAGCGATGTTGGGGTGTGGCAGAATAGGGCTTAATAACTTTAATATAGTGGCAGCGATGTTGGGGTGCGGCGAAATAGGAGTTAATAACTTTAAAGGGACACTCAGGTTAAATTGAATTTTCATGATTCAGATACAGCATGTAATTTTAAACAACTTTCCAATTTACTTCCATTAAAAAAATGTGCACAGTCTTTTATATTTACAATTTTTGAGTCACCAGATCCTACTGAGCATGTGCAAGAATTCACAGACTATACGTATATGCATTTGTGATTGGCTGATTGCTATCACATGGTACAAGGGGAGTGGAAATATACATAACTTTGAAATTTGTTATAAAAAAATCTACTGCTCATTTGAAGTTCAGACTAAGTGCTTTTGAATTGACTTGTTATCTTGGTCCTTTAATATAGTGGCAGCGATATCGGGAGTGGCAGATTAGGGGTTAATAACATTATTTAGGTGGCGACGATATCGGGAGCGGCAAATTAGGGGTTAATAACTGTGGGTAGGTTGCGGCGATGTCGGTGGGGGGCAGATTAGGGGTTGTCAGGGTACAGGTGAATGACATACATATATATATATATATATATATAATAAGACAAAAGAAGTTGTTTATGTATGAAGCCATATTTGTATCTTGTATGCTAAGTAATGTATCTGTGCAAAATATAGAATATATATATATATATATATATATATATATATAACTCCTGGTATTCCAATTAGAGTATATATGTTGTCCTATTGTTTAACTAAGCACTGTTAAAATTGTATTGCTGAATGTTAGCAGCTAAATATCTTGGAATCTCATTGTGTTAATTGAATGAAATTCTATTGTCAATAAGGCTAGTTAAAAGCTACAATTTGGGTTGCTTTGTAAAAAGTATATCATATTTTGATAATTCATATACGTGTATAGTATTTATTCATATTCTTGTTCCTACAAATATATTTCAATGTGTTCATAGATATTAACTAATAATAAAGAATTTAGGAATTTATATTAATTTATGGTCTAGTATATGCATATAGATTGAGGGTTCAGTTTAAAGGATAAATATTAAATATACTGACATATTATTTGGAGGCATTGCATGAGATATTATTAATATTTATCATATTGATATAATATATTTGTAGTAAATAGAAATTATTATAAGAAAAGAGAAAAAACTTCATATTTCGAAATTAATATTTTGAAAATATAATTTTTTTTGAAAATTGAAATATTGATTTTCATATTTCAAGATTAATATTAATATCTTGAAATATTATTAAAAATTAATTTTTGAAAAATTAATAAAAAATATAAATTTTTCATATTCCAAAATTAATAAAAATTAATTTTTCATATTTCAAAATTAATAAAAAATATTGATATTTCATATTTCAAAATTAATAAAACATATACATTTTTCATATTTCAAAATTAATATTAATATATTTTTTTTAAATATAATTTTTTTTTTCTTTCTCTTATTGGTAAAAATTGTATTAGCGTTTTAATTTAACTAAATACTAAACTAATATAATAATGTCTGTTACCAGAAGTGAGTCTGTACATAGCGTTGAAAATGGTCCCCTGACAATACCCCTTACTCGAGGTCAGGTCCTTAAGAGGGACATTATAGGCCACATTAAAGAGAGGTTTAATATTGCGGGTGAATTCAATGATTACATGAATATGCTTGAAATTAAAGGGACATTCCAGTCAAAATTTAAATGTACATAGATTTATTACATCGTTGAATAGAAACATATTTGCAATATATATGTATTAGCAAAAATGCTTCTAGTAAGAGTTATCACTGTTTTAGTGTTAACATATTTCTCTGCACATGCACGTGAAGCATAGCTAAATATTGTCACTGCACCCACATTTTAAACAATGCAGCTGCACAGATAATCAGTGGGGCTTGTATCACGCCAGTAATTAACACATTGAGTCATTACCAGATGGTACAATCACCTTAGGCTCTCTAAACAAGTGCTGTGTTTTAAATGCTGGTGCACGGTGCATACTTAAATACACTTTTAAAACAGCTATAGTTTTTATTAGAAGCATTTTTGCTAATATATGTATATTACAAAATTGCTTCTGTTTAATACCGAAATGCACCCATGTGGTTTCCAATTTTGGCTGGAATATCCCTTTAAGGCTAAAAATCTTGCCATTGATGATAGTAGGTGAAATGAAAAAAGTGAATTATTCCAAGAATTATTAATGATTAATCAATGCAAGGTTCTCAAAAAGCGAGACGAACTAATACTAAAATCTTGGCCCCTTGTGATATGCATTATTGACGAAATGTCGCTATATCTCATACAGAAAGAATTGCAAATACAGGAGCTAGAGAGTAGTATTTGCTCCTCACGCAGATTCAAAGAGAATTTAAAAATAGCCGAAAATAAAATTGATGAGTGTGCCAAAAACCTAACCACCCTAGATAAGCATAACATAGACTTAATAGCAAAGATACAAGAGTTAAATAAACAGCTCGCACAAAGCCAGAGAGAATTAAGTGATTTAAAAAGGTCATATCTCCATAATGAAAACCCCTATATTAACAGTGAGAATAATGCAGATAATGCTAATTCCCTTAGAGAATGCGTCAGGGACGAAATGCAGAAATATATGGAAGAGTGTAGACAAATGACCCCTGTTGGGTCCGAAATAGATTTCCCAAATAGACATGCACTTCATGATGTAAATTTAGGGAGCTGCTGTAACTCAGCTGATGAGGGGGAGGGGAATTCTAATAGAGAGTCAGGGGGTGGAGCTAACTGCCCAAATAGCCCACGTAGTACTAATATACGTAGGGGGTCTCTCTATAGTGAAAATAGGGAACACTCCAACCCCAAAAATAAGGCTCCTAGAGAATTCCAAAATAAGTCTAATAAGGTATATGACTCCTATAAAATAATTACTTTCATAAAGGGTGCAGTACCTATATTCTCCAGCAAGGGAACAAACTCTGTAATTGATCACTTAGAGGCCTTTGAAAACGCTTTAGCTATAATGAATGTTACAAGTGAGAAATTAAAAATTAAATTTCTGCCCTGGGTATTTGAAGGTAAACATCACAAATTCTTTGCTTCACTAAAGGATATGAATATTCATTCCTGGAGTGAAATAAAACAGTGCAGAAAAGAATTCGGGCAACATCGCACTAAAACTGCAGTGAAAATAGCTGTATATGGTTTAAAATGTAGTGCAAATCAAAGCCCCATAGAGTTCCTTTCTATACTGAAAAATGCGTACAGTATGGCTGAAGATAATCCCATATTTGAATGCTCAGAATTTGTGAGTTTATTTTTTTGAAGCACTGCCCGCACCCATCAACATTAATTTAGCTAGAGATTTTGATGAGGACTGCTCATTGGAATGGCTGATCAAAGAGAGTACAAAGCTATACTCTATTCAGCAGTCCAGTGAAGAGGGGGTTAAAAAGGAATCAAAACCCCAAATTGTGGCAGAAACTAGGGTGTCACCTAGCCCCCTAAATTTGGAGTCTAAAAAGAAAACCTATGCGGAGGTGGCCAAAGGAAACAGGCCATCCCCACAAAGGTTTAACTCTACCCCTCCACCAACATGGGCTGAGGCGCAGAGAGACTATAACCAAAGTGGGGGACATACTCAGGTAAATAATTACTCCCAAAGAGAATACCTCCAAAATAATTGGTACCCCCGTGAGGGTAGATACAATAAGTGGCGAAGATATTCTCAGGGTAACCAAACACCCCAAGTAAATAGTGCTCCCCAAAATACTAACACTGAACAAGTTGAACCCCAGGGGCAACCACACCAGAATAGAAAAAGCAGCCCTGATTCTGAGGGAACCCAATGGTCCAGGAATCATTATTATGGGGCATCAAGAGATAGGCCCAGGGGTAGAGGTAACTTGTACAATTAATCAGATATGCTTTATACCCAGTTAAATCGGTTGAGCGAACAATTCGCTAATATGAGTCAACCTTTTACGGCTCAGCAACCGAACAATACTTTTTTAGGGGTACAGCCAGTGGTCAGCAGTGGACCACAGGCACAGTCATAAATACTGCAGTATCACCTGAAAGGGAGGGGAGATATATACAAAATATAATGATAAATGTTAATGGTACTAATCATGTTCTCTCCCCACAGACCGGGAACGAGCGATTTAGCTGTGATGACGAGCAACCTCGGCCTGAAAGCATTAACCAATCTCTTCCTTTGCATCACTCTCTTAACCTTATTTCCACAGATGCAGTACACAAGAACCCAGTCGACCCTATTATAGGGGGGACCCGTAGGTATGAAGTTTCTTCTGCATCGGAAAACATGGCGGATTCAGGTAACACGTGGCGAAGACCACAGATGTATGATAATGCCAATTTTATGTGTGAAATGGTAGAAACTGCAGGGAGATATTATGTATTATGAGCTGCAAGATTCAGTCTCCAACCCTATCATGGGATTAATTGATACTGGATCTCAGGCAACTATTTTATCCCACGGGTACTACACACAGCTAAATGAACTAACACCCCACAAACCTAAAATAAAAGAATTTGATGGTTCTCTAATAGGAGTTGGGGGTAACTTTCTAAAAGTCTATGGTACGGCATGGTTAAAATTCAAACTGGGGAACAGGGTCATAAGACACCCTGTCATTATAGTGGATCTGCCAACTGATCGTTTAATTATTGGTAGTGATCTCCTGAAGCAATTAAGCACCATAATTGATTGCATAAATAATGTAATTTGGTCACAAGTAAAACGGCCAATAAATTATGAGCAATCCGCTATATCTTGCACCCGACATAACTGTCATGTGATGGAAGAGAAACCAGATGCTGTGGAGATTCATTTCAGGAATAACTCTGTACCTGAAATCACTATCCTCCAGATAGATGATCAGACTCCTTTAAGTGGCTCTGATGGTAATACTTTTAAAATTTCGCCTGGAAAGATCACAAATATTTCTTTAGACGGCAATGTATGAACCATATCTCTCCACAAGGGGGATCATAGAATCCCTAAGGGGGAAGGCCACGCTCAATACCTCGCAGGGATTGAGAGAGTTAAAGAGGACCTATTTATCCCTATACAAGTGCATGACCTTGGGAAAACCAAGTATGCTAAATTGAACTTAAAACAGGAAGCTAGCTATATAAGCGAAGGCTTATTAGCACAAATACCTGACCTAAAGTGATTAAATATCTTTCTCCCCAAGACCACTGTGTCAACAGCCTAGATGACAGGTTTGAAAGCTATAACATCACAGCTAAGTGCTTATTATCTATCTCTATATGTAATAAGTCAGTGAAGCACCTGTTTTTGTTTGTTTTTTTTTTTTGTTTTTTTTTTTAAATGTTTATTTATAAACCAACAAAATATCCAGACATTCTCTGTAGCAGAAAATTTTCTGCTACAGAGAAGCACCTGTTTTTAGTTTTAAATACTCCCCATAATCAAATATACATTGGCAATGATATCTTACATAGATATGCCATACAAATAGATTTGATTAACTCTTGCCTCTGGAGCAGGTTAAAGGGGGACCCTGAAGTATTTCAGGATGAAAATGCAGCCCTGAAATCAAACCAGAAATTTCCATATGCTGTAAATATGCAGGTGTCTAACGATGTTATAATTCCTGCTGGGGCTGATAAATTTCTTTTACCCTTACAGGTAAAAACAGGTCAGAAACTAAAAACTTCTGAAACACTAATTTGCCTCTCCCATAGAATACAAAATCTGGGTGTCACAATGGCCCACACTCCTTTGGTAAATATTAGAACTATTCCAATACATGTTATTGTACATAACATGACCCCACAGGATATAACCTTATCTAAGGGAACTACCACAGGATATGCGCTGGAATCAAGTTATTACACTTTTGGATTCCAGAATAATATAATTGGGCTAATACCTGAAGGATACTTAACTGAAGAACAATTAATAGAAAAATCCTTTGCATCTATGCCAGAGGGTCTATTTACTATTCAGTCTATTTATCCCTTCAGCTCAGAGGAAGGCATCTGTAAAATTGAAGAAGCCTCCTTGGTGTTCGATCAGCCGATCAAACAGCAAGATTACCCCAATACCCAGAGTCATGGGGGCAATGTAAATTATAATCAAGGGGACCTCACCTCTAGATTGGAAGAAGCCTATGAAATAGGACAGCCTGAAATCTTTCCAGTATTTCAGCAAATAGTCGAAGAGCAAATATCTTTAGCTAATGGCTGTTCTAGCAATGATGAATGCCAACTGCTGCGAGAACTCCTGATGGAGTACAAAGATATTTTTGCTAGGGACTCTTATGACTGTGGGACTACAGATTTGCACATTGCAAGAATCCAAACAGATCCCAATGCTTCCTTTAGCCTCATATGATTCTCTTGCAGAAATCATAAGGAACTTGGAAGAAAGGGGTATTATCCGACAGGTGCACAGCTCTTATAATAATTCTATTCTAGGTGTTCTTAAGCCCAATGGACAATGGTGTTTGTGTGCTGACTTAAGACATCTAAACAAATGAGTATACATGTCTTGCTGGCCTGTGCCATATATTGACCAATGCCTAGCGCAGATGCAGGGATCCAAAATGTTCACTGCCATTGATTGTGCACAGGGATATTGGACCATAAAGGTACATGAGGACCAGTATAAACTGGCATTCTCATTCCAAAAGGTCCAGTATGCATTTCAGAGACTTCCTTTTGGATACATAAATTCTGGACATGAATTTGCTGTATTCATGCATAAGGCTATGCCTGATGCACTGGAAAGGGGGACCTTATCTTATGTTGATGGTGTTTTAATCAAAAGTACAGACTTTGAAAAAAAAATTGCAGAGCTTAAACACATCCTCAGCCAACTAAGGCCTCGCTTCCATTGAGTTGTAATTCAGTTTGTGTGCAATCGCAAACCGTTAAATATGCTGTCGAAAGCAATATCGTTTATCGACTCTTTCCAATGGCGCGTTATACCTCAATATCGGCAGCCGGACTTCGGCTGCCGAAAAGATCTTCGCGTCCCATAGAAAGTAATAGAAGCCGTTAATCGATAAATTATACCAGGTTTCCAATGAAAGCGCTAACCGTTAATACACTGTCGGAGGCTGTCGATACATTGAGACATATTACCCCCAGCTCAACTAGGTGTAAAGGAGGAAAAAGAGCTTTTTTGAGGCCTGTTTCTCATTGAAATTGCAAATCCAAAAGAAATTATGAGTGTTTCAATGTACAAATAACATTATATATGCTACATTTATTGGTCCTATGTATAGGAATATTTGCACCCATGTTGTCATAGAAATATCAATATGTATGTACATATAAAAATATATGCAAGCACCACAATTATGCGACCTCCCGCACACTTTCAAACCTTCCCCATGCCTAATATTCTTTAAGAGATCCCTCTTTACATATCTCAAAACAAAATGCACCTGTCATTGTTGATTATATATTTCCTACCTGTTCTATGTTAAATTTTTGGGCATATGTATTATTGTTTTTTATTTTATTGTACCCAATGTATCAATGCAATGTTTTGTGTACCCAGGACATACTTGAAAACTATAGAAATCTCAATGTATCTTTCCTGGTAAAATATTATAAAAATAAATAAAATATCTACCTATTCAAAATGAAACCTTTGCCCAGGGATGCTATATATAATCTCAATACATATAGAAAAATAATTCAAAGGAAATAAGTTGTTTATCATGAAGATGAGTTTTATTATTACAGATTTACCCTCATTCAAATGTAATTTTCAATGTGAAAATCATATTTATTCAATACAAAACGATAACACATTAAAGTTATAATGTGTCATAGTACTAATATTTATAAAATATATGTAATGTCATGTCTGCTAAAGCAGATAATACATTTGCAATATTTAGACTATTAACCAAAATACATAAGTGCTTAATATTCCATACTTCAAGAGATATGAAGTATTGTCTTTAACATGGAATTATTGAAACAATTTAAAAGTGCATTGTGCATTGGTCCCAGGGAGAGTCTGTGTCTGTTCATATGATGTCAATTAAAATGTATTAATCACCTCTATATCATGGCAATCACATATATGTTGTGTATACATCAGTGCTTAAATATCATAAAGATACATTTATCTAATTATTCTAAATATTGAATAATAATCTTGACAAAAAGGAGTGCATTAGTCATGATAGGTATTAGTCATGATAGGTATATATTTCAGATATTACATTCCACATAGGACTATAAGAATGAATGCAATGTGTTTGGCCATATCAACAGGAAGGAGTATTTACTTTTCAACTCTTCTATAACTGTATAAGCCTTATTAGCTTCATCTGAAGGAGCAAACAACATATGCTTGTGGAATATAAATCATAACATTTACACATGTCACGTTGACTAATGTTAGATAGCATATACTGTATAAATTTCAGACACGTATCCCCAAGTATTCTTAAACGGCATAATATCCTCAATAAAAGGACACATACATTTATCAACAATGTACACCTGCATATTAATTGACATCATGTGAAATAAAAATGAATAAAGCTGTTAAGGTTTTGAAAATAAACAGCTATTAAAACAATTTTGAAATATATTTTCTAATTTTGATTAGAAAAATATATGCATATTTATGAGATGGAAATCACACTTAAGAAAGTGCTTCATACCAAAAAATTAGATATTACAGGGAGTGCAGAATTATTAGGCAAGTTGTATTTTTGAGGATTAATTTTATTATTGAACAACAACCATGTTCTCAATGAACCCAAAAAACTCATTAATATCAAAGCTGAATAGTTTTGGAAGTAGTTTTTAGTTTGTTTTTAGTTATAGCTATTTTAGGGGGATATCTGTGTGTGCAGGTGACTATTACTGTGCATAATTATTAGGCAACTTAACAAAAAACAAATATATACCCATTTCAATTATTTATTTTTACCAGTGAAACCAATATAACATCTCAACATTCACAAATATACATTTCTGACATTCAAAAACAAAACAAAAACAAATCAGTGACCAATATAGCCACCTTTCTTTGCAAGGACACTCAAAAGCCTGCCATCCATGGATTCTGTCAGTGTTTTGATCTGTTCACCATCAACATTGCGTGCAGCAGCAACCACAGCCTCCCAGACACTGTTCAGAGAGGTGTACTGTTTTCCCTCCTTGTAAATCTCACATTTGATGATGGACCACAGGTTCTCAATTGGGATTCAGATCAGGTGAACAAGGAGGCCATGTCATTAGATTTTCTTCTTTTATACCCTTTCTTGCCAGCCACGCTGTGGAGTACTTGGACGCGTGTGATGGAGCATTGTCCTGCATGAAAATCATGTTTTTCTTGAAGGATGCAGACTTCTTCCTGTACCACTGCTTGAAGAAGGTGTCTTCCAGAAACTGGCAGTAGGACTGGGAGTTGAGCTTGACTCCATCCTCAACCCGAAAAGGCCCCACAAGCTCATCTTTGATGATACCAGCCCAAACCAGTACTCCACCTCCACCTTGCTGGCGTCTGAGTCGGACTGGAGCTCTCTGCCCTTTACCAATCCAGCCACGGTCCCATCCATCTGGCCCATCAAGACTCACTCTCATTTCATCAGTCCATAACACCTTAGAAAAATCAGTCTTGAGATATTTCTTGGCCCAGTCTTGACGTTTCAGCTTGTGTGTCTTGTTCAGTGGTGGTCGTCTTTCAGCCTTTCTTACCTTGGCCATGTCTCTGAGTATTGCACACCTTGTGCTTTTGGGCACTCCAGTGATGTTGCAGCTCTGAAATATGGCCAAACTGGTGGCAAGTGGCATCTTGGCAGCTGCACACTTGACTTTTCTCAGTTCATGGGCAGTTATTTTGCGCCTTGGTTTTTCCACATGCTTCTTGCGACCCTGTTGACTATTTTGAATGAAATGCTTGATTGATCGATGATCACGCTTCAGAAGCTTTGCAATTTTAAGAGTGCTGCATCCCTCTGCAAGATATCTCACTATTTTTGACTTTTCTGAGCCTGTCAAGTCCTTCTTTTGACCCATTTTGCCAAAGGAAAGGAAGTTGCCTAATAATTATGCACACCTGATATAGGGTGTTGATGTCATTAGACCACACCCCTTCTCATTACAGAGATGCACATCACCTAATATGCTTAATTGGTAGTAGGCTTTCGAGCCTATACAGCTTGGAGTAAGACAACATGCATAAAGAGGATGATGTGGTCAAAATACTCATTTGCCTAATAATTCTGCACTCCCTGTATATATCTGGAAATAATTTAAAAAGAAAAATACTTATTAATGCTTGCGGCGGGATTTGGCCTTTGGAGGAGAGGTACTTGGGATGGAAGTGTGGCGTCTTGGGCGATGCACACCAGCTGACTGGGAGGCTAAAACATATGATTCAGGGTCCTGCAGGGAGATAACGGAGGATACGAGTGAGGAGGGAGTTTGCGGCCTATCTGCAAGCCTCTCCACTGCCTCTGCCAGGCGGACGAGTGAGGCATTATGTATGTGCATCTGGCTCTGTAGCCCCCGGAAATCATGCTGCTGCTGGAGCCTAGTAAGTCTAAGCTCCCTGTGAATGAGCCTCAGTAGAGCATCCTGTTGGGACTGTGCGGGGATATTGGATTCCATGGGGGGCACTTGTGGCTGTATAGGTGTCTCCGGCACATATTCCTGGCTCTGTGTGAGGTTGTCGTCACTCAGTCTTGGGGACTGTGTGGGTGGCTCAATATCCAATTGAGGACAGACATTGGTGGGGGGTGGTGGTGATTGTTGTTGTGGTGGTAGTGGTGGCGGCATTTGTTGTGCCATGGGAGGGTGCTGAATCTGTTGTTGAGGTGGCATATAGTACATATGCTGCGGTGGAGGATGCATCTGCTGATGCTGTGGTGGTGAAGGAGGCATCTGCTGATGCTGTGGTGATGAAGGAGGCATCTGCTGATGCTGTGGTGATGAAGGAGGCATCTGCTGATGCTGTGGTGATGAAGGAGGCATCTGCTGATGCTGTGGTGTTGGAGGATGCATCTGATAATGCTGTGGTGGTGGAGGATGCATCTGATAATGCTGTGGTGGTGGAGGATGCATCTGATAATGCTGTGGTGGTGGAGGATGCATCTGATAATGCTGTGGTGGTGGAGGATACATCTGATAATGCTGTGGTGGTGGAGGCTGCATCTGATGATATGTCCTCCCAGATGAATATGGGGATGGGCCAGGAACATTTTCAACCTCATAGGCCAGTGGCTTTTGCTCATCTCCTTCAAGTATGCTGAGGTAGGAGTATCCAGCTTCAATAACATCCCCCTCCTCCTCCTCACTGAATTCCGGAACATCACTGGACTCATACTCATGTTCCGATTCTGAAAAATAAATTGTAATTATAAATTAATCTGATGAAACATCTAACATTTGAAAATCAAATATATAGATATAGATATAGTTTTATATATATATATATATATATATATATTATTTCTGTATAAACTTAAACATATTTAACCAGAGGTGTATATTTAAAGATTGTGCCTCCAAGCGACTCTTTGTATTACACATAGTCCATATATATGATATAGATTGAAAGAATTTAAATCTATACCCTTGCTTGTTTGAGCAGATAGCCACTCCAGAAATCAGGATGAATATATCCACTACAACTATGTTAAGATGCAATTAAAGGGGCAATGAAGTACAAATTAAACTTTCATGATTCAGACAGAGCATGCAAATTTAGTCAACTTTTTATATTTTACTCCTATTATCATATTTTCTTCCTTCTCTTGGTATCTTTATTTGAGAAGCAAGAATGTAAAGCTTAAGAGCCAGACAATTTTTGTTTCAGAACCTGGGTTGCTGTTGCTTATTGGGTGGCTAAATGTAGCCACCAATCACGAGCGCTAGCCAGGGTTCTGAACCAAAAATGCAAAGTCTCCATAGCTTACATTCCTACTTTTTCAAATAAAGATACAAAGAGAACAAAGAAATATTGATAATAGTAGTACATTAGAAAGTTGCTTAAAATTGCTGCTCTATCTGAATCATGAAATAAAAACATTGGGTTTACTATCACTTTAAGTTAATGTGCAAATTAGACTTTGAACCATGTACATTACTTGTACTAATCCTACCTAGGTATGTTTTCCACTGATGCTTGAACACAATTGATTGCTAAACATATATAATATATGAACATTCTATATTCTGTATTACGCATGTGTATGATTACATTTATATTTTAAAAAACAAAGCCGATATATATTTCTGATGTTAACATATATTTGTTAGAAATAAAACATTTATTACATATGATATTTAATATTCACCTTCATGGACCTCTTCAGCTGGCACTGATGTGTCCATTGTCCCCTTACATCCTAGGACAGATTCATCTGAGATGACATTGGCCAGCATCTCCTCCCATGACTTTAGGTGAATTCTCTTGCTAGGACCACCACCTGTCCCACGTGCATATTTGGACTGCTGTGCCAGCTTCGCTTTGGTTTCCCTCCTGCAGTCATGATAGCAGTGTTTAATGCTGGCAGTCGAACGATTACGTCCTAAGCAGCTGACTGCCACTCAAATCTCATCCCACAGCTTATTCCGGACACCTGCCCTCAGGTTAGGGTTCTCCAGCTGAGGTGCCCTCTCCAAGTAGGCCTCAACAAGTGCCTCCTTCTCCTCCTCAGAGTACCTCTCCTCTCTAAGCCTGCCCTTCACACCTGAAGGGCCAGCAGACACAGACTCTCCCTCCTGTGACTGGGGACCAGCCGTCTCTACCTCCTCTATCCCTGCAGGCTGTGACAGTCTACCACCAGCCCCACCCCCACTTGCTACAGTCTGCCCCACTCTCCCTCTTCTTTGTGTGCCTAATTGAGGCTGACTCCTCCTCACTCCTCCCACCTCCACTCCTCTTCCACCCTCTCTCCTTCCCTCCTCTGCCAGGGTTTGAGGAAGGACAAATCCTCCACCCAAACCTCGGCCCCTAGTCCTGCCCATACTACTCCCTACTTCCCCCCTCCCCCTCCCTCTATCCACTCTCTCCACTGCCCTCCCCCTAGCCACCCTCTTCCCAACTCCACTAGGCCTATCCATCCCTTTCTTCTTCCTCCCTAACTCTAACCTAGCACTAAAGTCCCTAGCTTACCTAACTACACTAATTCACCTAACTAAACCCTAAATTAAATAGCCCCAAAACTAACTACCTAACCTATCTAGACCCTAACTATCTCTATTCTATATCCCTCAAAATAAAAATAAAATGTGGGGGTGGAAATAAACAAAGGGATGTAACTGAAAAAAGGGATGGGCTAAATATAAAAAAAAAGGATTGTAACAAAATTAAAGAAAAATAATAAGGGATACAAATGAAGAAAGGGATGGGCTATATAGTGAAATGAAAATAAAAATATGGGATGTTAAAAAAAAAAAGGATGGCCAAAATGTATAAATGAAAAAAAAGTAAAATAAAGTTATATAGTGAGGAAGGGAAGGGTAGTTAAAGGGGAGATGGGAAGTGGGATAAGGGGCTTAATGAAAGGAGTAATAAAGGAAGATGGGGATATGGGGGGGTTAATAAAATAAAAAAAGATGTGAATGTGTTTGTATCAAATAAAAGTGTGTGTGTGTTTGTGTGTATAAACTAATGTGTGTTAATTAACTAATGTATGGATGTGTGTGTGTGTTTGTGTATATAAACTAATGTATGGATGTGTGTGTGTGTTCCTAATATTATATGAGGCCTACAATAAGAATATATGAAAATAAAATATCAAACTCTCCACTAACTCTCAAACAACTCTCAAAACCACCAAACTCCTACCAGCGCAACTAGCTCCCGTGTCTTTCTCTCTAGATCACAGGTAAGGAGCGCAGGCGCAAACCGTTATTCTTATAGACAGAGGTCGGGTTACCATGGCAATGCACTTGTTATGGCGTGCTTTTCGTCGAATCCGACATCGGTTGGCAGCGCAAACTTACGTACGGCCGAAAAGAGCGACTGCGTGCAACACGCTAATCTTTTCAATGGAAACCTGGTACTAAAATGGAGCCGTAAATTACTTTTAGCTGTCGGCCGCTTCGGTAGCTTACGGCTCCATTTTTAACGACTCAATGGAAGCGAGGCCTAAAAGGGCAGGTGTCAAATTATCCCTACAAAAAGCTCAATGGTGCCGCACTTGTGTAAACTTCTTGGGACATGAAGTTACTTCTGAAGGGCTAAATCCTCAGAAGAAAAAGGTGGAAGCTATAGTAAATTCTAAAACCCAACTAACTTAAAGGAATTGAGATCATTCCTGGGTATGATGAATTATTCTCGCAAATTCATTGATAATTATGTAGAATTAGCTAAACCTCTATTACTTCTTCTAAAGAAGGATGTGAAATGGCACTGGAGTGAGTCTCAAGAGACAGCCATAAGAGAGCTGAAGAGAAAACTCACCCAAGCACCTTGCTTAGCATACTCTGAAGGTGGTAAACCTTTCTACTTAGAAACAGGTTACACAGATATAAGCATGAGTGCTGTTTTATACCAAAAACATGATAATTTAAGCAAAGCCATTGCTTATGCGAGCAAAACTCTATCCCCAGTAGAAATAAAATTTAGCGATTGCGAAAAAGCCCTCTTATCTACTGTATGGGCTCTACAAAATTTCCGCAGCTATATACAGGGTGAAAAAATTATTGTAGAAACGGCCCACCAGCCTTTGCTATATTTGCAAAGTGAGAGAATAAGAGACAGGAATTTGTCTAATAGCCACATAACCACGTGGACTCTTTCCTTACAAGCAGAATAAAAAGAATGCAGTCGCACAGGGGCTTGCTGAGCTCCACGACTGTACTGCTAAAGATCCTGGGGAAGAATTATCAGAAGATGATTTCCTGGAGGAACAATTGCTTTCCCCATATAAAATGTACAATGAGGACCATTGTCAAACATTACCTTGGGTATATGTTGATGGTTGTTCTTACCATGCCACTTGTTAGGTGTCCCCTTCAGGGGGTAAGTGTCAGTGCAGGCCAAAGCCTGGGGCCTAGTGTACCACCTGAGGCATATGTAGATTACCTGATAAGGGCCCCTTAGAATGACTCAGACCACGCAGCATTATGATCGAAAGCCAATTCTGTTTATTGCACAGTGCAAGCCTTTCTTATAGTGACATACAGGGTTAAGGGGATGACACGTTAGGACCACGTCATCTTACACAGTTATACAGAGCAATTTACAAGGAAAAACTGGAACATGAGTTTCTCATAACAATATTTACAGAGTCATAACAAACTACCATCTGCAGAGACAACCGAGTGTCTAAAGCCTCTTGTTTACATTATCTTATTCTATCTTACTTCTAGGCATTAGGCCAGGGTACATTGGCAAGGCCGAATAGCTAAAGAAACTCATAACATGCATATAATTCTCACTGCATAATACCCCAGTATAATAAAGTCTATTCATTACAAAATGGCTGCGAGGAACAAGATGGCTGCCATCAGGTTCATATTACCCCTAACATACCATCCTTTTATTCTAACAGAATAACATAAAAATAGACAGGCATAGAAAATTAGTAAAGCCTTACTAAAGAGAAAAATATTCCTATGTCGTGATATACTGTTATAGACTAATTGTCACTGCATATAGGTACAGTCCCTCCAATACCTTCCATCTATCCTCCAGCCCTCCCAAAACTACCGGTCTACCAGCACAGAAACCCAACCAGCCCCCCATCTACCCCCAAACAACGCTGCATCTTCTATCTCTCCACCTGCATTGCTAGCACCCCCCAATATGTCCAACAGTTCCTTTTCCACAGTAAAGCATGACATAGCAACAGCACAACTGTCTCTAGGTGGCCTCTGAATACTTTAAGAACAGTCTTTGTCCATTTGAGAGCGCTGCACCTTGACACTTTGCTATAATACAGTTCTCCAACAGTTCATTTGCAGTAGGGGTGCTTATCCACGGTTCTTCCGCAGGGAGATACTGGAAATCTGATGGTTTGTTCATGGGGTAGACAAGGCAACCAGTGGATACCCATGGCAAGCAGACACTCGAGTCACAGGGAGTCTAGGAAGCAAACAGAAACAGTACAGGATGAGTACACACCGCAATACAATCACAATTATGTCCAAATAAAAATACATTGACATTTCTCAGAGAATAATTTACAACTTCTCTATACACTTTTAAATGATACTTCATGAATACTACGCAAGTGAAAACCTGTCAGACTTCCTCAAGGGCCTGAATGTTTATGCTAAAACTTATGCTAAGGCCTGCCCTGTTGTAAGAATGGAAAAAAGAAAACAGTCAATGAAAATAAATGAATTTCTTTACAATATCACTTTGAACTTCTAAAAAATAAAAGAACCTTGTGTTGCTTTATTCTGGATGGCTGCTATCTATAATGCTTATAATTCTCCAACCATGATCCTAATATTCAACAATCTCATCTGATATAAACACTACTAGTTTACTAATTATTTTATGCAACCTAAATTCTCTCACACTCCTGTATGAGGACAGCATATAAACAGAACATCATTTAAAACTACAAGCTCTTTTAAAGGTAAACACATCTTGATGGTAAGAATTACTCTCTTTGAAAAACATCAGGAATGACCAAATTCACTTTGCAGATACCATACTAATTAAAAAAAAGGGAAAAAATACCTTTGCTTTCATAAACTATAATTATGCTATTCCCTGAACAAACATTTCTCTGTATATTTACTATAAACTTCTAGCTTAGACGTGTCCTCCTTATGTTCTAAAGGGTGAAGGGTCTAAAATATTATTCTATGTTGCAGCATTTTCCTTAAACCTATTTTCTATACTCAGTGGGCCATTCAACAGAGTACAATACTGCGAAGTTCACAGTTACACTTATCTAAAGGGTTACTTTGTTACGCACATAAACTACCATGTGCACTAATACCAATGAAGCATATGATTTCTTAGACCAAATATGATCAATAAAAATAAAACAAATACAAGAAAATACAAAACAAGCAATATAAGGAATGGAGTTAAAACAATACTCCCCTAATTTAATTGGTTGATCCTGTAACAGCATAACAGGACTTCCATATCGAGCGGTAAGGCACAGTCCAGAGAAGGATAGTCTTTATGTCCTGAAGACACACATCAGAGAAAACAGTCATGGATTACCCAGAGTCCAGTTCTGGGGCTGGTACCAGCATGCAAAGCAACGAATGGATCCAAAGATAGTTCAGTAACTTTTTTTTTTTTACTGCAGTATGATGGTTAAAACAAGCTTGACAAAAGGTCTTTCATCTTTATCTTTTCTTTCTTTAAAGGTTTACTCGCTTTCAATCTTTAATCTTTTGAAGAGTGCACTTATGGAATTTTGCCTGTACAGATTTTACCTAAATATGGAAACTCAAAAATAATTCAGTTAGTGTGTTTCAATCTCTGAAGACAGCATACTCTCATCCTGCAAATACAAATATAGTGTTAAGAACCACATAGAAAAATAAAACATTTTAGGCATCTGAAATTAACACAATAACATTGTACGAGGAGATTCAAAACGTTGTAGGTTCACCTCCTAAAAATAATCTCCTCCATTACATAAAGATATTCATCAATACTCATCAATACTTCCCCCATGTTTGCGTGAAACATCTCATGTGACACGCAAACACAAGATAACAAGAAACTAAACGATAAATCATGCACTCCACTCATGCAGAGACAATTCTCAATAGCAAGCAAAATGAAATACACTTCACAATTCAATATGCTGTCCACAAAAGAGAAAAAGATAACAAACAATGAAAACCAATCGTTCTTGTCTTACACAAAACGAAACATTAGCTGCTGACACAAATTTCAAACAACCACAATTAACTTAGAATGCAACACATATTCTAACATTCGCTGAAATGCAACACACTCAGAACATGACAAACAATTAAAAACATCCACTATGTACAAAACTTTAATATCACACAAAGAAAGCAATCACAGCAGATGCCCAAGAAACTTAAGTTGCAGATTGCACAAATAAAATTGTGCTTATTTGGGAAAGATCAGATAACCACAGTAGCCACT
This sequence comes from Bombina bombina, assembly GCF_027579735.1. NCBI lineage: Eukaryota > Metazoa > Chordata > Amphibia > Anura > Bombinatoridae > Bombina > Bombina bombina. The sequence continues at coordinate 209,572,412 of NC_069506.1, forward strand.
GTTAAAGGGACATTCTAGGATAAATGAAAATTCATTATTCAGATAGGACTTTTAATTCTAACCAACCTTCCTAGATTAAACCAAACATAGGTAGGCTCATATGCTAATTTTTTTAAACCTTTGAGGACTGCCTCTTATCACAGGCTGTATAAATCTCATTACAACACCAAGAGACAGAATACACGTAAGCCATATAAATAAAACCAAAACTGTGAACAGATAAATTAGCTAGTTATATAAATGCAGTAGAATCAGATAAACTGTGCATCATTTGTTTTAGGGGTGTTTATTTGTAGACACCTTATAGACCACGGCTTAGCTGTTAAGCAGCAGTCAAAGTCATTGCAATAATAGTGGTAGACTAGTTAATAACCAAATAACTATATATATTTTAAAGTGTCACTGGAATCACTTCATTAAATAATATCTCCTTTATTTATTGAACGCAGTGGGGGTTATTTTAAATAACAAAGAGTTATATCTGTGAGATACAGTTTGACAGCCACAGAAATAAAATTATCATTTTTTAAGCTATATTCTATGACAGAATATAATATAAATACTTGTTTCTTTGTAGTGAGCAATTTATAGTTATCATTTTTTATAACATAGAACACCAGTACTGCCGCTTTAAATGTACAGTGCAAATTGTTCTCTCTGTAACAAAGCCAAAAAAAAAAAAAAACATGCACAGTGTTATCAGTCTTTCTCAAGGATAGTAAGGCAAGCTCAAAGTTTCATTTCTACTTAAAGGAGAAACACTGTTTACTGCTTAAAAATATAAAATTCACACTAAAACTTGATAAATGCTAATTAGTTTAACCACAACAAAATTATTGGATTTAACATTGTATATAATTGATATTCACCATTCTGCAGTTGTCCAGCCAAATATAACAACCGTATATAACACAAAAAAAATAAGCTTTCTGAAAAAGAAATACTAATACAATTTCCCCTTTAAATTAATCCCAATGATCCTTATAATAAAAAAAATGTATACTGACGTTCATTAAATAGCCTAAACAAGTATAAGCAGCATAAGAACGCACTCACAGTGGGATGCAGGCTAATTAAAGGGACATTTTAACCAAATTAAAAATGATCTTTAATTGAAACTGCTAACACAGTGAAATATACTAGTGTTAGGCTTACAGTAAACCTCATCGTCTTTTATGTAAATATTCCCTTAAATTCTCAGATGTTATACCAGTTTTCCTGTATCCCTTTAAATATTTTCACTCCTCTGTTTTTTCTCGTTTTTTTTTTTTCTTTTCTGTCCGCTAGTCTCACGGATCCCTACACTAAAATTGTAGACAACTTATCACTTCAGTTTGCATTACAGAGAGAATTAAGTTATGCTGCAAAAAAAATATCTGCTATCTGAACAGCAACTTTAAAATAAATATATACAAAGAAAGGTCTCTAAAAATATATTTAGCAAACTACTAATACAGGGTTATTGCACTGGTTCTTTAACTAATAAAATGACAATTTTCTATTGCTCCGTCTACGCACTGAGCTCTGATTTTCCAGACAAATATAAGATAATATGCCGCTTGTATAACAAGTCATGGACAATACATTAATAGCAACACCTTGTTACAGTGAACCGTCCCTTTAAGGACTAACCATTCATCACGCAAATTACATATGTATATCCTAACCACAATCTAGGCTGCTTGTATGATTTACCACACCAATTTCACCTCTGTACTGTAGCATGACCTGCAGATTAATTTACTTGCAACAAAAACGGACGCCCTTTTAGAAAAACTTTCAATTACAGCCTATAAATATATTTCATTGTGTGCACCCACGCCGTGCACAGACCTTACAAATACAACATACGTTAACCCATTAATCATACCAGAAACAATTTCATATTTACCAGAGCGTGACAAAAATCACACACCATCGCACTTTCAAAGCCGTTACTTCACTTGCAAAAACAATATCATATCTTTACATGCCGCCACACAATTATCACTTAAAACTAAAACTGCATATGAATACCACATACTTAAAACATGCTGGTGACTTTGAAATACAGTTACATAAAATAACATTACAAAATATCTTCTTAAAACGTCTGATTTCCCAACAGAGAAACATAAGGAAACATTCTTACGATACAGACACACAAGTTCATTCCATCTCGCATACCAGAGATTCACTCCCTTTTTTCCTTTCTCATAAAAACATCTAATTTCTAGCGTACGACATATATATATATATATATAAAAAAACACTAGATTAACTTTTCACCATTTCCACAATGCATTTTTTCTTTTTTTCCGAAACCCCACAAAATGGCCACTTTTGCAGGGTTTGAGACAATCATTTTCAAATAATACATTCTGTTCCTGGTCCAAAGTAAATCTGTTACACGCATACCACAGTGAGAACCTACAGACCATCACACATTATGCATCTCAATATACAAAATTTCAGTTTTGTTACTGCAAGCAAACAAAAAAATCTTACAAACGGAGACAGGATTTCTTTTCTCTCTTTTTTTTTTTCTTTTCTGAGCTATGTGCGCGCTCAGTGGTGGCCCCCCTTCTTTGCCTGCTACATTCTTTAACACAGAGATTTCTCTATTTATCAAACAGCAGTACTTACTGACAGTGTTTTTAAAAAAATATTTCTGTCTTTTGCAGAAACTATTAACTCTTCTTTTCTTTTACCTTATACATGTAATTTTCTCTGTGCATTCTTATCTATGAGCAGTTCCCCTTTCTCAATACAATAATAACATGCACAGCCACTTAATATTTTCTACGCACAGCATAATTTTATATAGCAGCAAAAGCAAGCATCAGATATCAACATGAGCTTCAGGTGGGTAGCAAAACTCTATTATGGGAATGAATATGGGAAACTTCAACACACGTGAGACTTACTCACTTCACTGCCAAGTTCGCCCGGGGGAGTTTTATCTTAAAAAAATCCTCCCGTCAACTGGCATTCATATATTTCTTGCGCGCTTATCACCGACAGGACTCACAATACCTGTCGTGTCCCAGCACAGGACTGATTACCTGTCTGGAGGGGTATCACAACTGCCGGCAGGACTTTAACCTTCAAATTCACAGAAAGAAAGCATGGTAAAAGCACTCATAGTTACTCCCTGCGAATCCCACTGTCCTGACGCCAAAACTGTTAGGTGTCCCCTTCAGGGGGTAAGTGTCAGTGCAGGCCAAAGCCTGGGGCCTAGTGTACCACCTGAGGCATATGTAGATTACCTGATAAGGGCCCCTTAGAATGACTCAGACCACGCAGCATTATGATCGAAAGCCAATTCTGTTTATTGCACAGTGCAAGCCTTTCTTATAGTGACATACAGGGTTAAGGGGATGACACGTTAGGACCGCGTCATCTTACACAGTTATACAGAGCAATTTACAAGGAAAAACTGGAACATGAGTTTCTCATAACAATATTTACAGAGTCATAACAAACTACCATCTGCAGAGACAACCGAGTGTCTAAAGCCTATTGTTTACATTATCTTATTCTATCTTACTTCTAGGCATTAGGCCAGGGTACATTGGCAAGGCCGAATAGCTAAAGAAACTCATAACATGCATATAATTCTCACTGCATAATACCCCAGTATAATAAAGTCTATTCATTACAAAATGGCTGCGAGGAACAAGATGGCTGCCATCAGGTTCATATTACCCCTAACACCACTATTGATAATGAGCGCAGATTAGTCACTGGCATTGGTATAACTTGGGCAAATGGATTCCCAAATATATCTATAGGTTTCAACATTGGACAAAGATCCAGTCAAGTTGCAGAACTCACTGCTGTTCTAAAAACCATTGAAATGGCTATTGAACAGGATAACAAATTGTAGAAATGGCTGCAGCCCTCCAAATTGTATTTTTAAATTTTATTACAAGCAGTGACATACAGGCGACGTTTCGGGCCTTCGCCCTTTCTCAAGCCATGTGAAGGCCCGAAACGTCGCCTGTATGTCACTGCTTGTAATAAAATTTTAAAATACAATTTGGAGTGCTGCAGCCATTTCTACAATTTGTTATCCATATCTGTTTAAGGTGAAACAGAGGCAGCTTGCACCTAGAAGAGATAAGAGGAATTGGTGCTGGACTTTACCTTCTTTATTGAACAGGATATTCATGAATTTGTGATCATAACTGACTCAAATTATGTGCGTGACAGTTTTGTTGAATACCTGCCAACTTTGAAAAGAAATGGCATGCAGAAAAGCAATAACAAACCAGTCAAGCATGGCAAGTTGTTCTGCGAGATTGATAATCTGGTGGTATCCAATGATTTAACCATACACTGGAAAAAGACCAAGGGTCATTCCAGGGTACTAGGTCCTGATATGGAAGGCAATGACCTTGCGGATTCATTAGCCAAACAAGGAGCCATAACCGGAGAACTCCTTAACATTGACCACTTAATGGGTACAATTTAGGTAGAAGCCATTACCAGAAACCAGGCTAAACAACAGAGTGAGCCTAACCTGGTGCAATGGAGTCAGGATTCTCCTAGTGAGGACCTGATCACTAGTCAAAAAGAAGACCCCATTGTAGGCATCTTTTATAAACACATAGAAGATCCTGAAAGCAACCCCATCTCAAAAGATGATTGTATTGGCAAAGAAGATCTTAGAATCTTAATGAAATCCACAACACAATTCAAGTTACAGGATGGTTTGTTAATTAGAACTTCCAAAACTGGCATCCAACAATGGGTAGTACCCACCAAGTTCAGAGGTCTAATGCTTCAACATGCCCATGATGCTCCCACATCTGGTCATCGTGGTGCCAAACTCACGTATGAAATATTGCGTGACTACGCTTTTTGGCCACACATGTTGAAAGATGTTCAAACCTACTGTCAAGGGTGTTTAATCTGTCCACAGTTCCAACCCACTGCGCCAACACATAGAGCGCCATTGCAGAAAAGGGGGATGGTAATGCCATGGTCAGATATACAAATTGATTTTATTGGTCCAGTAACAAGGTCATCAAGAGGTAACAAATACATGTTAACAGTGACATGCCTGTTCACTAAATGGGTAGAGTGCATCAGTGCACCTAACAATAGTGCTGAAACATGCGCAGCATTGCTCATCAACCACGTATTTTCCAGATTTGGTTTACCCCAAAGAATCTAATCAGATTGGGGAACCCACTTCACTAGCGAAGTGATGACCAAAATGTGGAAAATACTAGGGGTAAAAATTGCTTATAAGCATAGCGTTAGAACCAGTCCATTGTGAAAATCCTCAAAAAGTTTCTGAGTGAAACTGGGATGTAAAACTACCTCTAGTCTTAATGGCATTAAGAGCAACTCCAAGTAGTGCTACCAAGATCTCACCTTTTGAACTGATGACTGGTAGAAGAATGGTTCTACCTCAACATCTACTGTACCGTACATCAGACCAAAACTTGATAAACACTGCCAATACACATCAATATGTGTAGAACCTAAGAAAGCACCTGCAATATGCCTTTGCATTTGCTCAAAGGAACTTAGAGAAAGCCGCAAGTACCACTAAAACCTATTATGATCTCAAAACATCCAAAAAGGAATATGAAATAAATGACAAAGTTTATCTTTATAACTTTGGAAGAGATCCGGTTAGGGAGAAGAAATTTCTTCCCTCATGGAAAGGTCCTTTTGTCATTACTGCCAAAATATCTCCAATGGCCTATAAAATACGGATCCCCAAAAATGAAAGTTTCATAGATAAATGGGTCCATATCAATCAGCTGCGAGCACGTCATCCTAGATCCCAACTACAAGTCATAGAGGGAGAATGAAGTCATATCTCCAAAAGCACTATAGACATACTGTAGTTTAAAGATGCCTAGCTGATGAGCATGAAGGCTCAAAAATGATGGACTTGCTCCATAGAAGACTGTCTATGGTGTGTACGGTCAACATCCTCACCAAGTACCGCTGACTTTAAGCCAATTCAAATACATTGTGTCCTACATCTATTTGAATTGTAAGGGGGAATTATGTCAGGGTACAGGTGAATGACATACATATATATATATATATAATAAGACAAAAAAAGTTGTTTATGTATGAAGCCATATTTGTATCTTGTATGCTAAGTAATTTATCTGTGCAAATATATAATATATATATATATATATATATATATATATATATATATATATATATATATATATATATATATATATAACTCCTGGTATTCCAATTAGAGTATATATGTTGTCCTATTGTTTAACTAAGCACTATTAAAATTGTATTGCTGAATGTTAGCAGCTAAATATCTTGGAATCTCATTGTGTTAAATGAATGAAATTCTATTGTGAATAAGGCTAGTTAAAAGTTACAATTTGGGTTGCTTTGTAAAAAGTATAGCATATTTTAATAATTCATATACGTGTATAGTATTGATTCATATTCTTGTTCCTACAAATATATTTCAATGTGTTCATAGATATTAACTAATAATAAAGAATTTAGGAATTTATATTAATGTTATGGTCTAGTATATGCATATAGATTGAGTGTTCAGTTTAAAGGATAAATATTAAATATACTGACAGGGTGTTTAGACTCTGGGTTTATGTTAGGGTGTGAGGTTTAAACGTTAGTTTTTTTTCTCATTAGACATCAATGGGGCTGCGTTACGGAGCTTTTCTTTCCACAATCGCAGGTGTTAGACTTTTTTTGGACCAGCTCTCCCCATTGAGGTCTATGAGGAAAGTGTGCAAAAGCACATCAAAACAGCGCTTGTGTTTTGTGCGGTATGGAGCTTAAAAGCACCATATTGCACGCACAAGCCGGGTTTTTCAAAACTTGTAATGGCTGTGCTAAAGTAGGTTAAATAAAGCAACTTTTCTTGCGTTCGTTAATTTCCCTATAGTGCGCATAACTCGTAATCTAGCTGTTAGTGGTTTGAAGAGGATCCACCAGCCGGTGATTCTGTATCCTGAATTGGAGTTTGCTGTTCTCAACAGAGAGACGTTTCTTGCTATAAATTCTAATCAGTGCAAGTATTATTTGTACTTTGCTTCATATCTGTATTTTGCTTCATATTTTTAATATTTTATAATCTATTGTTACACATCCACAATTTTATATTAAATATATTTTTTTAACCTGTAATAACTTGAGTTATTCTATTTTATTTAACTAGCGCTGTCACAGCCTTTTCTTAGTAAAACATAATTTATGTAAGAACTTACCTGATAAATTCATTTCTTTCATATTAGCAAGAGTCCATGAGCTAGTGACGTATGGGATATACATTCCTACCAGGAGGGGCAAAGTTTCCCAAACCTCAAAATGCCTATAAATACACCCCTCACAACACCCACAAATCAGTTTAACGAATAGCCAAGAAGTGGGGTGATAAGAAAAAAGTGCGAAAGCATAAAATATAAGGAATTGGAATAATTGTGCTTTATACAAAAAAAATCATAACCACCACAAAAAAAGGTGGGCCTCATGGACTCTTGCTAATATGAAAGAAATGAATTTATAAGGTAAGTTCTTACATAAATTATGTTTTCTTTCATGTAATTAGCAAGAGTCCATGAGCTAGTGACGTATGGGATAATGACTACCCAAGATGTGGATCTTTCCACGCAAGAGTCACTAGAGAGGGAGGGATAAAATAAAGACAGCCAATTCCTGCTGAAAATAATCCACACCCAAAATAAAGTTTAAATGAAAACATAAGCAGAAGATTCAAACTGAAACAGCTGCCTGAAGTACTTTTCTACCAAAAACTGCTTCAGAAGAAGAAAACACATAAAAATGGTAGAATTTAGTAAAAGTATGCAAAGAAGACCAAGTTGCTGCTTTGCAAATCTGATCAACCGAAGCTTCATTCCTAAACGCCCAGGAAGTAGAAACTGACCTAGTCGAATGAGCTGTAATCCTCTGAGGCGGAGTTTTACCCGACTCAACATAGGCATGATGAATTAAAGATTTCAACCAAGATGCCAAAGAAATGGCAGAAGCTTTCTGGCCTTTTCTAGAACCGGAAAAGATGACAAATAGACTAGAAGTCTTTCGGAAATTCTTAGTAGCTTCAACATAATATTTCAAAGCTCTAACAACATCCAAAGAATGCAATGATTTCTCCTTAGAATTCTTAGGATTAGGGCATAATGAAGGAACTACAATTTCTCTACTAATGTTGTTGGAATTCCCAACCTTAGGTAAAAATTCAAAAGAAGTTTGCAACACTGCCTTATCCTGATGAAAAATCAGAAAAGGAGACTCACAAGAAAGAGCAGACAATTCAGAGACTCTTCTGGCAGAAGAGATGGCCAAAAGGAACAAAACTTTCCAAGAAAGTAATTTAATGTCCAATGAATGCATAGGTTCAAAAGGAGGAGCTTGAAGAGCCCCCAGAACCAAATTCAAACTCCAAGGAGGAGAAATTGACTTAATGACAGGTTTTATACGAACCAAGGCTTGTACAAAACAATGAATATCAGGAAGATTAGCAATCTTTCTGTGAAAAAGAACAGAAAGAGCAGAGATTTGACCTTTCAAGGAACTTGCGGACAAACCTTTATCTAAACCATCCTGAAGAAACTGTAAAATTCTCGGAATTCTAAAAGAATGCCAGGAAAAATGATGAGAAAGACACCAAGAAATATAAGTCTTCCAGACTCTATAATATATCTCTCTAGATACAGATTTACGAGCCTGTAACATAGTATTAATCACAGAGTCAGAGAAACCTCTTTGACCAAGAATCAAGCGTTCAATCTCCATACCTTTAAATTTAAGGATTTGAGATCCTGATGGAAAAAAGGACCTTGCGACAGAAGGTCTGGTCTTAACGGAAGAGTCCACGGTTGGCAAGAGGCCATCCGGACAAGATCCGCATACCAAAACCTGTGAGGCCATGCTGGAGCTACCAGCAGAACAAACGAGCATTCCTTCAGAATCTTGGAGATTACTCTTGGAAGAAGAACTAGAGGCGGAAAGATATAGGCAGGATGATACTTCCAAGGAAGTGATAATGCATCCACTGCCTCCGCCTAAGGATCCCGGGATCTGGACAGATACCTGGGAAGTTTTTTGTTTAGATGAGAAGCCATCAGATCTATTTCTGGAAGTTCCCACATTTGAACAATCTGAAGAAAAACCTCTGGGTGAAGAGACCATTCGCCCGGATGCAACGTTTGGCGACTGAGATAATCCGCTTCCCAATTGTCTATTCCTGGAATATGAACCGCAGAGATTAGACAGGAGCTGGATTCCGCCCAAACCAGAATTCGAGATACTTCTTTCATAGCCAGAGGACTGTGAGTCCCTCCTTGATGATTGATGTATGCCACAGTTGTGACATTGTCTGTCTGAAAACAAATGAACGATTCTCTCTTCAGAAGAGGCCAAGACTGAAGAGCTCTGAAAATTGCACGGAGTTCCAAAATATTGATCGGTAATCTCACCTCCTGAGATTCCCAAACCCCTTGTGCTGTCAGAGACCCCCACACAGCTCCCCAACCTGTAAGACTTGCATCTGTTGAAATTACAGTCCAGGTCGGAAGAACAAAAGAAGCCCCCTGAACTAAACGATGGTGATCTGTCCACCACGTCAGAGAGTGTCGTACAATCGGTTTTAAAGATATTAATTGAGATATCTTTGTGTAATCCCTGCACCATTGGTTCAGCATACAGAGCTGAAGAGGTCGCATGTGAAAACGAGCAAAGGGGATCCCGTCCGATGCAGCAGTCATAAGACCTAGAATTTCCATGCATAAGGCTACCGAAGGGAATGATTGTGACTGAAGGTTTCGACATGCTGAAATCAATTTTAAACGTCTCTTGTCTGTCAAAGACAGAGTCATGGACACTGAATCTATCTGGAAACCCAAAAAGGTTACCCTTGTCTGAGGAATCAATGAACTTTTTAGTGAATTGATCCTCCAACCATGATTTTGAAGAAACAACAAAAGTCGATTCGTATGAAATTCTGCTAAATGTGAAGACTGAGCAAGTACCAAGATATCGTCCAAATAAGGAAATACCACAATACCCTGTTCTCTGATTACAGATAGAAGGGCACCGAGAACTTTTGTAAAAATTCTTGGAGCTGTTGCTAGGCCAAACGGCAGAGCCACAAACTGGTAATGCTTGTCTAGGAAAGAGAATCTCAGAAACTGATAGTGCTCTGGATGAATCGGAATATGCAGATATGCATCCTGTAAATCTATTGTAGACATATAATGCTCTTGCTGAACAAAAGGCAGGATAGTCCTTAATGCTTGTCTAGGAAAGAGAATCTCAGAAACTGATAGTGATCTGGATGAATCGGAATATGCAGATATGCATCCTGTAAATCTATTGTGGACATGTAATGCCCTTGCTGAACAAAAGGCAGGATAGTCCTTATAGTTACCATTTTGAATGTTGGTATCCTTACATAACGATTCAATATTTTTAGATCCAGAACTGGTCTGAAGGAATTCTCCTTCTTTGGTACAATGAAGAGATTCGAATAAAACCCCAGCCCCTGTTCCAGAACTGGAACTGGCATAATTACTCCAGCCAACTCTAGATCTGAAACACATTTCAGAAATGCTTGAGCTTTCGCTGGGTTTACTGGGACACGGGAAAGAAAGAATCTCTTTGCAGGAGGTCTTATCTTGAAACCAATTCTGTACCCTTCTGAAATAATGTTCTGAATCCAAAGATTGTGAACAGAATTGATCCAAATTTCTTTGAAAAAACGTAATCTGCCCCCTACCAGCTGGAATGAGGGCTGCACCTTCATGTAGACTTAGAAGCTGGCTTTGCTTTTCTAGAAGGCTTGGATTTATTCCAGACTGGAGATGGTTTCCAAACTGAAACTGCTCCTGAGGATGAAGGATCAGGCTTTTGTTCTTTGTTGAAATGAAAGGAACGAAAACGATTATTAGACCTGTTTTTACCCTTAGATTTTTTATCCTGTGGTAAAAAAGTTCCTTTCCCACCAGTAACAGTTGAGATAATAGAATCCAACTGAGAACCAAATAATTTATTACCCTGGAAAGAAAGGGAAAGTAGAGTCGATTTAGAAGACATATCAGCATTCCAAGTTTTAAGCCATAAAGCTCTTCTAGCTAAAATAGCTAGAGACATAAACCTGACATCAACTCTGATAATATCAAAAATGGCATCACAGATAAAATTATTAGCATGTTGAAGAAGAATAATAATGTTATGAGAATCATGATCTGTTACTTGTTGCGCTAAAGTTTCCAACCAAAAAGTTGAAGCTGCAGCAACATCCGCCAAAGATATAGCAGGTCTAAGAAGATTACCTGAACACAAATAAGCTTTTCTTAGAAAGGATTCAATTTTCCTATCTAAAGGATCCTTAAAGGAAGTACCATCTGCCGTAGGAATAGTAGTACGTTTAGCAAGGGTAGAGATAGCCCCATCAACTTTAGGGATTTTGTCCCAAAACTCTAATCTGTCAGACGGCACAGGATATAATTGCTTAAAACGTTTAGAAGGAGTAAATGAATTACCCAATTTATTCCATTCCCTGGAAATTACTTCAGAAATAGCACCAGGAACAGGAAAAACTTCTGGAATAACTACAGGAGATTTAAAGACCTTGTCTAAACGTTTAGATTTAGTATCAAGAGGACCAGAATCCTCAATTTCTAATGCAATTAGGACTTCTTTAAGTAAAGAACGAATAAATTCCATTTTAGATAAATATGAAGATTTATCAGCATCAACCTCTGAAACAGAATCCTCTGAACCAGAAGAATCATTAGAATCAGAATGATGATGTTCATTTAAAAATTCATCTGGATAAAGAGAAGTTTTAAAAGACTTTTTATGTTTACTAGAAGGAGGAATAACAGACATAGCCTTCTTAATAGATTCAGAAACAAAATCTCTTATGTTATCAGGAACACTCTGAACATTAGATGTTGATGGAACTGCAACAGGTAATGGTATTTTACTAAAGGAAATATTTTCTGCATTAACAAGTTTGTCATGACATTTAATACAAACAACAGCTGGAGGAACAGCTACCAAAAGTTTACAGCAGATACACTTAGCTTTGGTAGTTCCAGCACCAGGCAGCGATTTTCCTGAAGTATCTTCTGGCTCAGATGCAACATGAGACATCTTGCAATATGTAAGAGAAAAAACAACATATAAAGCAAAATTTATCAAATTCCTTAAATGACAGTTTCAGGAATGGGAAAAAAAGCCAAAGAACAAGCTTCTAGCAACCAGAAGCAATGAAAAATGAGACTTAAATAATGTGGAGACAAAAGCGACGCCCATATTTTTTTAGCGCCAAATAAGACGCCCACATTATTTGGCGCCTAAATGCTTTTGGCGCCAAAAATGACGCCACATCCGGAACGCCGACATTTTTGGCGCAGAAGAACGTCAAAAAATGACGCAACTTCCGGCGACACCTATGACGCCGGAAACAGAAAAGATTTTTTGCGCCAAAAAAGTCTGCGCCAAGAATGATGCAATAAAATGAAGCATTTTCAGCCCCCGCGAGCCTAACAGCCCACAGGGAAAAAGTCAAATTTTTTAAGGTAAAAAAAAAATAAAAAATGATTGATTCAAATGCATCATCCCAAATATGAAACTGACTTTCTGAAAATAAGGAATGTTGAACATCCTGAGTCAAGGCAAATAAATGTTTGAATACATATATTTAGAACTTTATAAAAAAAGCGCCCAACCATAGCTTAGAGTGTCACAGAAAATAAGACTTACTTACCCCAGGACACTCGTCTACATGTTGTAGAAAGCCAAACCAGTACTGAAACGAAAATCAGCAGAGGTAATGGTATATATATAAGAGTATATCGTCGATCTGAAAAGGGAGGTAAGAGATGAATCTCTACGACCGATAACAGAGAAACTATGAAATAGACCCCGTAGAAGGAGATCATTGCATTCAAATAGGCAATACTCTCCTCACATCCCTCTGACATTCACTGCACGCTGAGAGGAAAACCGGGCTCCAACCTGTTGCGGAGCGCATATCAACGTAGAATCTAGCACAAACTTACTTCACCACCTCCATAGGAGGCAAAGTTTGTAAAACTGATTTGTGGGTGTGGTGAGGGGTGTATTTATAGGCATTTTGAGGTTTGGGAAACTTTGCCCCTCCTGGTAGGAATGTATATCCCATACGTCACTAGCTCATGGACTCTTGCTAATTACATGAAAGAAAGGATTTGTTTTAACACAGCAGCATTGAGTTGTGCCCCAGAAAAATAAGAGATGGTTCTAATTAGAACATGCTTAACAAAAATACAAGTGGTTCTAAAATGTTCATTTTCAATTGTTCTCTACAGTGAGAGATAAGGCGGACTTTGTGTATATATGTCTTGGATAATGAGATGGTCTGAAGATGGAATGACAGAGTGTACCTGTTTCTTTTATTTATTTATTTTCAGTATAAAAGTAAAACCCAAAACATATACAACTTTTCCTTTAGAATGCTGCAGTGGCCTCCCCCTTCTTGCTCTCCCTAAGGCTTCCAACTAGCTCCACTACCTGGGAGCTGTGCCTTCATGATGGATCCCCCATCTACTCTTCAACATACTTACCGTACTTGCGATATGAGATGTACCCTAAGACTGGAACTGGCCTCCAAGTTTCTATCCTATAATATTGATGTCTAAAGTCTTGCAGAAGGCTTCTAGATCTACTGCTGTGCGATAGGTAGAAATGCTATCTTCTTTTATGACAGTGATGCTGGTTGCAAACCTCCATCTGTAAATGATTTTATTTCCTCTATTGGATGATGAATCATCCAATAGAATGAGAGCTGCTTAAATCCTATTGGCTGATTTAAACAGCTAATAGGATTTTAGCAGCTCTAATTCATATTGATTGATTCAAGCCTCATGTTGTTGCCTTCCGAATGCCCAATCAAGCCTCTAGGCTTGACTGGGCATACACAAAGCAATAACATGAGGCTTGGCTGGGCATTCAGAGCGCAACAGCATGACGCTTGACTAGGCATTCACAAGGCAGCAAATTGAGGCTTGACTGGGCATTCAGAAGGCAGCAGATTGAGGCTTTACTGTGCATTCAGAAAGCAAACTCTTGAGGCTTTACTAGGCATTCAGAAGGCAGCAGATTGAAGCTTGAATAGGCATGCAGAATTCAGCAGATTGAGGCTTGATTAGGCATTTAGAAGGCAACAACATGAGGCTTGATGGGGCATTCTGAAGGCAAAATCTTGAGGCTTGACTGGACATTCAGAAGGCAACATAATCAGGCTTTACTAGGCATTCAAAAGGCAACAAATTGAGGCTTCACTGGGCATTCAGAAGGCAGCAGCTTGAGATTTGATTGGGCATTCAGAAGGCAGAAGATTGCATCATTCAAAAGGTTGAAAACTGTTTTTCCATTATAACTAAGTTTAAAAACAGATATGCTCTCTGAAGCCTATGTTTCCAAAACATTTATATTTTTAGACATCTGTTACATATATATGGATTACTTTCCTCTTCTATGTGGTCTGCAAGGTAGGTTTGCTTTCCTTCATTGAATCTAAAATATTATTTGTAGGCCTTTTCTCTGTAAAAGTATTGTCATCTAAATCACATGTAGCAAACACCAGCATGTGGCTTAAATTGGCATTCAGGTGGCAAAAATTTAGGCTTGACTGGGCATTCAGAAAGCAGCAGATTGAGACTTGACTGTACATTCACAAGGTAAAACCTTGAGGCTTGATGAAGCATTCAGAAGGAAGCAGATTAAGAATTGACTGGGCATTCAGAAGGCAGCAGATTGAGGCTTTACTGGACATTCTTAAAGCAGCAGATTATGGGGCCCATTTATCAAGCACCAGATGGAGCTTGAGGGCCTGTGTTTCTGGCAAGCCGGCAGGCTCGCCAGAAACACCAGCTATAAAGCAGTGGTCTAAAGACATGGCCGCAATTTACCCCCGATCGAGTATGATTGGGTTGATTGACACCACCTGCTGGCGGCAGATTGGCCGCGAATCTGCAGGGGCGGCGTTGCACCAGCAGTTCACATGAGCTGCTGGTGCAATGCTAAATACGGAGAGCGTATTGCTCTCTCTGCATTCAGCAAGGTCTGTCGGACCTGATCCACACTGTCGGATCAGGTCTGGCAGACCTTTGTTAAATAGGGGCCTAAGGCTTGACTGGACATTCACAAGGCAGTAGATTAAGGCTTGACTGCACATTCGCAAGGCAACAGCATGAGGCTTGACTGGACATTCAGAAGGCAGCAGATTGAGGTTTGACTGACCATTCAAAAGGCAACAGCATGAGGCTTGATTGGACATTCAGAAGGCAGCAGATTGAGGCTTGATTGGGCATTCTAAAGGCAGCAGATTCAGGCTTGACTGGACATTCAGAAGGCAGCAGATTAAAGCTTTACTGTGCATTCACAAGGCAGCAGATTGAGGCTTGACTGGGCATTCACAAAGCAGCAAATTGAGGCTTGACTGGGCGTTCACAAGGCAGTAGATTGAAGCTTGACTGGGCATTCACAAGGTAGCAGATTGAGGCTTGACTGGGCATTCAAAAGGCAGCAGATTCAGGCTTGACTGGACATTCAGAAGGCAGCAGATTAAAGCTTTACTGGGCATTCACAAGGCAGCAGATTGAGGCTTGACTGGGCATTCACAAAGCAGCAAATTGAGGCTTGACTGGGCGTTCACAAGGCAGTAGATTGAAGCTTGACTGGGCATTTACAAGGTAGCAGATTGAGGCTTGACTGGGCATTCACAAAGCAGCAAATTGAGGCTTAACTGGACATTCACAAGGCAGAAGATTGAAGCTTGACTGGGCATTTACAAGGTAGCAGATTGAGGCTTGACTGGGCATTCAAAATGCAGCAGATTCAGGCTTGACTGGACATTTACAAGGCAGCAGATTCAAGCTTGATGAGACATTCAGAAAGCATCTGATTGTGGCTTGACTGGGCATTCACAAGGCAACAGATTCAGGCTTGATGGGGCATTCAGAATGCAGCAGATTCAGGCTTGACTGGGCATTAACAAGGCAGCAGATTGAGGCTTGACTGGGCATTCACAAGGCAGAAGATTGAAGCTTGACTGGGCATTTACAAGGTAGCAGATTGAGGCTTGACTGGGCATTCAAAATGCAGCAGATTCAGGCTTGACTGGACATTTACAAGGCAGCAGATTCAAGCTTGATGAGACATTCAGAAAGCATCTGATTGTGGCTTGACTGGGCATTCACAAGGCAACAGATTCAGGCTTGATGGGGCATTCAGAATGCAGCAGATTCAGGCTTGACTGGGCATTAACAAGGCAGCAGATTGAGGCTTGACTGGGCATTCATAAGGCAACAGATTGAGGCTTGACGGGGCATGCAGAAGGTAAAACCTTGAGGCTTGATTGGACATTTATTTGAAAAATAAATGGATGTTGATTGGGCTTGCTTGCAGGTGAGTGAGGTTGTAAGTGAAAACAGCATGAGGCTTGAATATCCATTCAGGTGGAAACAAGTTGATTTGAAAAAGGGTTTCTATATTTAATAAGCAGTGGATGCGCAAAGTTTCCGGCTCGCTGAAAACAAAAGTTGAGAAGCAGCAGTCGTAAGGTAGCGGACTGCATAATCCCAATCAGATGCGATCGGGATGATTGACAGTCCCTGCTAGCGGCCGTGAATGTGCAGGGGGCAGCATTGCACAAGCATTTCTTGTGAAATGCTTGTGCAATGTTAAATGCCGACAGTGTATGCTGTCAGCATTTAGCAATGCCGGGCGGACATGATTCGATACAGCGAATCATGTCCGCCCGGCATTTAATAAATTGACCCCTTAGACTTGACTGAGTTTTCTGATGGTACAATGATGAGGCATTGCTGGGCTTTCAAGTGGCAAAAAGATACAGCTTAATACAGTTTAACATCGGGATAAGGAAATAAAAGAATATTCATTTTTGTAACGTTATCTCTTATGTTATGCTTTCAAAGTTTTTATTGCCCCTTTAATTTAAGATTATATTACATTATCCAGTTTTAGTATAATGTTCTTTTATTTTGATCTTATGTTTAGATTTAAATATTTTTATTGAGAATTTTAACAACATACAAGTGATAAAAACATTTTACAATCTCATTGGAAATAAAGGCATATAATCTGAATACATCTTAAGATACAGACTGAAAAGATAACTTCACAAGTTTCCACTATAGCTAATATGAGAGTGGTACTACTGATGGCTTCTAACCTTTCAATGACGGTTAGTCCCACACAAAAAATTAACATGTTTGTCTAATGTAACAAAATTACGTAAAACTAACAAAACACGTAAACTTTGTCACCATACTATATGCAGAGTCATCCACCCAGTTTTTTATAATCACACGCTTAATAAGTCAAAAGTGCTTATCATACTAATATATCCTATTGTAAGCTTCTTTCTCTAGTTCTTTGTGGGGATATCCTCTTATTTGACCATCTATGATTACACCTTAACTCACTGCCACTTACATATATAGGATTCATAAGTCTCCCCCCTGGAGTATCCAATAAAACCACACCTTGCTAAAGGAGTCTATTGTGTTTTGTATGTGAGCTGCAGATTCATACATAGAGTATGTGTGTTTAATTTTAGCTTTAATCTCTGACCACTCCGGCAGGGTCACCACTAGAAATTGGGCCCCTGACTAAGCTATTGATCGGGCCCCCCACCGTGATTTGGCCAGGTGACTAAAAAGTGTGCACACACACAAACACAGAAAATTACACACAGGGACACTCACACAGATACACACTAACACATAAAATGACACAGACACAAACTTACACATACACACACTAATACACACATACAGACCCACATTAACACATACCCACACTCACACAGAGACACTAACACAGGCACACACTAAAATATACATGTTTCATGTGTTTCTATGGTGATAATAGAACAGGAAAAGCTGAAGAAAGTACCATGGAGAATGTCTATGAATTTTTGTGTACATGCATTATATGACATGTTTTTTGTGTGTGACCTAAGTAGTTGTAGCCTACCAGTTTACATTGATGATTACACTACAGAAGATTTGTGGCACAAACCAACAAGACAGTAAGGAAATAATCTCC